>NW_020664393.1:8299097-8479668 GCF_002925995.2 Terrapene triunguis | reverse complement strand
CAGAGAACATAGTCTTGCTCCGTGAACAAGACCATGCAGAGCACCTATCACACGCGCACTGAGGACAAGGTCGAATTTTCGGCCCTCGCCTACAGTGCCTGCGGTCTTGCTGTGGCGAGCTGAGGAGCAGGGCAGGACACCGGACTTTGTCTAGATGGCAAACATGGTAAGCCGTAGACTTGTGGCCGCTTAAAACTTTAAGAGTGGCACTGGCCTCCTTTCACATAGAAAGCAATGCGAGTCTCTGCTGGCAGCAATCCTGCAAGCATGAACTCTGGCCCTGTCCCACCCCCTCGCGGCTGTAAACCGCGTGGCTGTAAACCGGCGGTTGCAGTTCTGTAAAGGGACGAGCAAGCAGTCCCAATACTAACTTTCCCCTACCTAATTCACAGCAGGGAGTCATGCCTGACATCACCCTCCTGAAGGTCTCCGAGAGCCAGAAGGAGAAGATGCTACGGGACAGCCTGCAGAAACCGGGGCCATTTGCTGCACTGCTGTGCAAGGCCATGATCCCGGAGTACCTGCTGGCGTTGTGGCAGGGAAACGTGTCCTACCACGGGGGGCCTAATAAGCTCTCCCTGCCCAGGAACCTGCTGATGAGGCTGGAAAAACACCTGCAGGAGGTGTATGAGGAGTTCTCCCCGGAGGATCTCGCCTCTATCCCCGGTTACATTGACCAGTTCCTGGCTTAGGTGCCCTTGGAGGGACAAATGACTGCAGGGTTTTGGGCACTATAATCATGAAGCGGACATTGTGCAATTTTTTGAAAATAGTTCGGACTATATATTGAGGCGCCCAAAAAAAGACAAATCATGATACACTTTGCACTGATTCCCCTTTTGTTTGACTTTCCTGTTTACATGTTTTGAAGCACTTTACCCACTGTTCATATTTTCAATCTTCCTGTTTTGTTGCAAATAAATGTTTACATGTTTTAAAGCACTTTAGCTAATGTTAATATTTTAAATACGCCAGTTATGTTGTAAATAAATATTTAGATATTTAAAACACTTACAGCTTGATCCTTCCCCTGAATCTGTGTCTGGGGTAACGGCTGGGGAGGGTTGGTAGGGGATCTCTGTCAGGGTGATGAAGAGCTCCTGGCTGTCGGGCAAATCAGCGTTGTAAGCGCTGTCTACTGCCTCGTCCTCCTCATCTCCTTCCTCCTCTTCCCCGTCCGCTGAGGAACCGGTCGCGGACAATATCCCATCCTCAGAGTCCACGGTCACTGGTGGGGTAGTGGTGGCGGCCGCACCTAGGATGGAATGCAGTGCCTCGTAGAAACGGGATGTGTGGGGCTGGGATCCAGAGCGTCCGTTTGCCTCTTTGGTCTTCTGGTAGCCTTGTCTCAGCTCCTTGATTTTCACGCGGCACTGCGTTGCATCCCGGCTGTAGCCTCTCTCTGCCATGGCTTTAGAGATCTTCTCATAGATCTTTGCATTCCGTCTTTTGGAGCGCAGCTCTGAAAGCACGGACTCATCGCCCCACACTGCGATGAGATCCAAGACTTCCCGATCCGTCCATGCTGGGGCCCTCTTTCTATTGGATTGCACGGCCATCTCTGCTGGAGAGCTCTGCATAGTTGCCACTGCTGCTGAGCTCCCCTCGATGTCCAAAGAGGAACTGAGATTCAAACTGCCCAGACAGGAAAATGAAAATGAATTCAAATTTTCCCGGGGGTGTGGCTGGTCAGAGCATCCGAGCTCGGACTGCTGTCCAGAGCGTCAACAGAGTGGTGCACTGTGGGATAGCTCCCGGAGCTATTAGCGTCGATTTCCATCCACACCTAGCCTAATTCGACATGGCCATGTCGAATTTAGCGCTACTCCTCTCGTTGGGGAGGATTACAGAAATCGATTTAAAGAGAGCTCTATGTCGAACTAAATGGCTTCCTGGTGTGGACGGGTGCAGGGTTAATTCGATATAACGGCGCTAAATTCGACATAAAAGCCTAGTGTAGACCAGGCCTTAGTTTCATGGGTTGAGGTCTGTGTTTCTGGTCACAGAGGCACAAATCTCTAATTCTATTACCCCCTCACCCCCACTCCTTGATCTTATATGCTTATGTTTGGCCAGTGCTTACATTTTATGTATGTATATGGCTATGTACTGTTGCAAACAGATGCCTCGTTCAGGTACCAAATGTTCATTTTGTGGATCAAATAGGATTATGCTTCTCTCTCCAGTCAAATTTATAGCACAAGCTCCCTTGAAATGATCTAAACTAACTTGATAAATAAGGCAAAAATAAATGTATTTTGGTATTAAAAACAAGTTTATTTAAAACTTGTTTTTTTTCAGAATCTCTCTACATGTGATGTGAACCGTGTAACAATGGAATAATTCCTGTGTTCTCTCTCTACCCCAGCAGAGCTGTGCCTAGAGTGCAAAAGAACAGGCTGCCTAAATCCTAATGAAAGGAACAAGTATCAAAATTAACAAATACTGCCAGAAAATTCTAATGAACTAGTTTCATCTCAATAGAATTTCTGATTCATTAGCTAGAAACAACTTTGCTAACTTTGAAACAGAAAATTCTTATTCTTACTAAGAAACTCCTCCCCTAATCTATTTCCTTTAGCAAATGCTAGAAAGGCTCAGGAAGGCTGGAAAGCTCTACCATACAGGAAGAATGGGCAGCAGGCCTAGGGCAGCAAACTGTTTAATGGCTGGGTTGTTGTGCGAATGATTGTCATCTGTGAGAGGAGTATGTTTTCCAGTTTGTCTTTGGCTGCCAAAGCTCTAGAAGTCAGTTCTGCAGGATAATCACACAGCAAATAAAAACCAATTCTCAAAAGTTGTCTTCAGGAATTTTAAGAGATGGACCAGAGCATGAAGTTAAGGTATAGACCTGAACTTCAATGCTCAAGGAGGTTTGAACCTCTTTAATTATTAACCCCCTATTTTAATTCCCCATAGAAGCAAGCAGGGTGATTATACATTTATGAAGTAACAATATATTTCCTAGATAACACACTGATTACAAATGCTTATTTCCCCTTTTTTGTACTAAAGGTACGGTTCTTCAAACTACCAGGTCAAGCTGGAGAAGAGACTTTCTGTTAAAATACAATGGACAAGAGAGACACTGATTTACATCAGCTGAGGCTGTGGCCCATATCAGCAGTTACAAATTCGTGTCCATTGCATTTTCATGGTTCTAGATTGTTGCCTTCTCTATAGAGAAGAATTCAACCACAACAATATTTTCCGTAGGATACACATTTTAAAAAAAATTGCAAAGTGAATTTCATTTTTCAATATAACCCAGAAAAATTATAAATATCAACATTCAATGTGTAAATTATGTTGGCCAAGCTGGTAGGCACATCTGGTGCTTTAACATTAACAGCCAATCTGGACTTAATTTCTGATCATATATAAACTTTAACGCAGTCAATCCCAGAGCAGATTTTTCTCTTTGAGGATGTAGTTCTTTGCCCTATGCCAGTACTTCGTAAGCATTATCACAGTTTTGAGGTAACTGCACCTCTGTGGTCTGCTCGAGAAATGCCCTCTCAGGTTATGCCCTCTAGCCATCACTTCTCTCTCAGAAGGGACATGTGCCCATGCAGCTGTTTGCAGTTGCACTGTGATTATCTAAGGAATGTTTTCTCTCCAAAGGCCAGGATCAGGGAATGCCAGCAGTTCTGAGGGACCACACAGCTCTTCCAAAGCAGAGAACATTTATTTAAGGACAAAATTATACAGAGAAAACAAGCAGTAACATGATCTAAATGTTTCACCAGTAGCCCCATTAGTCCTACAGAGACCTGGGCAAGTTCCAGTCTTTCCAACCCTTCTGCAAGTTTGGGTCCTTCCTTGGACAAAAAGTCATACTCATTCATTGAATTGGTCAGTTCAAGCAGGATCTTTAGACCCCATGTTCTTGTTTTGTCTCCCGCCCCTCTCTCTGAAACCTAGTTTGAAGGAGTATATGCAAACAGTCCCAGGTTTACCGTCCCAGGGATTGCAGTAATTACTCCCCACTGTTTATAGTTCCTGGAGGGACTGTGGTAACCCTCCCCTATGGTGCAGAATACAATCCTATCCCACAACAATACATATAAACCATAACATTAATACAATTGTCCCCAAAAGTACCGCACCTGGTTGCACTATCTGTTACAAGCATCAGATTCTGGTAAGAGAATTGTACTATTTAGATTGAAAGAGGCAGGAGACAGTCTCTCTTCTTGTCACAACTCCAAGGGATTCTAAATAGTTGAATAAAGAGTTCAGTTATTTTACTTCTTTACCGGGAAGGAAAAAGAAAGCCAGCCCACACTACTGCACTTTGTCATTTGCTGTCAAAATGACAGGTTGCTGCCTCATGCTAGGAAGTAGCCTAAAAACTTAATGAAGCAGAGAAATTCTTCATCTGTTAAGTATTCCCATCAGAATTTCTGAAAAATTGCATCAATTTGTGTTAAACTAAGGGATAAATTGCTAAGTTATTTTATATACTCGCTGTTGCTCCATGACCACTGGGTGCCAAAGCTAGCAATATTTTTGGATACATGCTGCAGTCCTGTGACACTTTCAGATTCCCACAGGGCTAGTGTTAGTGTCAGATGTTACAGAAAGTAGCATGGCATCATTGAAATGCAGTAGATCTTGATAAAACCATTTGTCTGCTTCTGTAGTGAGGAGATTTTATAGGTTAGGCATAGTCCTTCACAGAGAAAAGAAAGCAGTTTTATGCGTGCATGAGAAAGATCATGTCACTAAATAAAAGAAACAATCACCTCTAATCCTTTTTGCCTTTGTGTTGGAGTGAGAAGATATTTCACTCAACCCAGTGTAGCATTGCTGTAAGTATTTCCCATTTTATAAGTGCTATAAGTATTTCCCCCGTGGTTTCTTTTGGGCGGGATGTGGCTGAATAAGATGTTCATTTTAGGATCCTTATGACTGTGCATCTTGTACCCTAAAATATTGAAGAGGTTAGATAATACATGTGAATGATAGGGGTTAAACACAGTTCTGAAATTGTTTCTTTTCATTGCTATCCTTTTAATAATTTTCCCCTCGTACATTTGGAAAACAATGCTGAGATATAACGTAATCCAGTTTCAGATGATATTTTCACTTCCAAACTACTGACATGGTCTTGTTAAGGTTACGCAGTGATCATAGGGTTTAGTATTTCAGGTAGTACGTCTGCAGGTTACAGAATTATAGACATTTAAAGGATCTTTTTCTTTGTATGCATGATTTAAAAAACAGCAAAAAAGCAACAGTTCAGTGTGGTAAGGACAAAGCCCTACCACTTCCTTGGGCATGGAAGGCCTGATAAGCCATGAAAGTGGTGCATTTGGGATCAGGTGGGATGAGTAGAACACATGCAGGGTGTCCACAGACCCTAGGTGCTTCCAAGAAGAACTTTACATGGCTTCCTGCTATGGGGGGGCCATTGGGTCTGCAGCTATATGGACCTATTAGCTAAACTTCTCAAGGGTGCAGCAACTGTGGAAGTTACAATAGCCCTCAAGCTGTAACAGTGGCCTTGTAGTGGCTCTGTTGCCAATAAGTAGCTTCAGAATTGTCCTTACTTTACAGATGAAGAGACTGAAACAAAGAGCAAGACCATGAAGCAAGTTCTGTGTGGTTAAGAGGCTTTATATTGCTCACAGCAGTGTAGAGGGATTGTGGAAGGGGGGAGAATCCCTCTGATAAGTTCTCTCTCACCTTTTGGCTGAGCTGAACACACTTTTTAAACTTCAGCTTTACAGTTTACCCTTAACTTTCATATGGACAGCAAGGAAGAATGGGAAATAGGGGCTTTAAGTACTAACTCATTTATCTGACTAGCACTCCTCTGGTATTTGTCTGATTGCGAATAATTAGCCATGGTTCTACTATGGGACTTCAACCCAATATACCTTCTGTTTCAGATGCAAGAGTAACTCACCCAATATCAATACTCCCCAGAGGTAGACACATTGTGGGTTGTCAACAAAAGTAGGAGACTGGAAAAATATCCAACAGTAACAGAGGCAAAACAAGAACTCCTCCCACCCTCCCACACCCCCAGAAACCAAGCACTCATCTCCAAAACAACAGGAAAGAAAAAGTGTTTTGAGGAAAAAGTAGAGAGATGAAGACACTAGGAAGGACTGCTAAGAAAGCAGTGGCCTAGCCTAGCATACTTGTGGCATATCTAAATAATAATAATGGTTGGCTGCATGAAGACACTGTGCGTAAGTATCAGGAGAAGCTGTGTCTATTAAACAATTTCAGAGCAGAAGAGCTTGGTAAGAGATGGGGCAGTTACTTATCAGGATGGTTTCCAGCTCCAAATAGAAAATCCTACCCAAACAACTCAGAAAGCCCTCTGAAAGCAGAGGTTGTCAGAAAGTGTCCACAATCAGGTTCTTCTGAAGTCAGCTGGTGCCCCGTGCCTAAAAATAAATAAATGAGCTCAAGAAACAGATGTTTTAAAGCTGTGGAGAGCTTTAAATGCAGAGTCATCCTTGCACAAACTTAAGCTTTCCTGCAGGAAAAGGAGGAGGTGGATTCAGTCAAGGGCCATTTTAAAGGAAATCCTGGTGTGGCAGGATAAATCCCAGTTGTCAGTAATATACCTGCTCCCACTCCCTCAATTTGCTATATGTGTATATGTATTGTTGGGGAGCAAAGGGCACCTGTAAGTTGATATTTATGCTGTGTAATGGAAAGTTTAAATTAACCCCATTTAAAAAACAACTTAAAACCACTGAGATGCTATTTTAACTGCTTTATGTCATTTATTTTGTCCTCCTGGCTTCAAAAAAAACCCAAAACTTTTGACTTTTCTCACACAGAAACCAATTCTATCAATAACACGTTCTCACTGGAAAAGTGTCTAATTTATTATATCTATCCATTAGTTGTGAAGAATGTTAAAAGGACAGAAATGCAGAAAGACAAATTTTAACTTTAAAAAAAAAAAGATTGATGTTGCACATGTTTAATAAAAATAATACAAACAAAGCAATATTTTCAGTCTATGCAAATAAAACTTTACTTTAGTTGTTGCAAAGAACAGATTCCCTTTTTTTAAAAGCAGCTTTTTGGTATAGATCAGGTTAACTTCCTCACTGCAGAAAAATTTGCTTCATCCTCCAAAATCAGTAGGCACAAGCCAACCAGAAGTGCATATAAAGTTTGTCCATACAGAAATTCTGTCCATACAGAAATTAGCTTCTCCCCATTTTGTCGGTCAGTAATTGTTGCGTTCGCATCCTCCCATTTTTCTCCCCAAAGTCTTTTCTGTTAAGGACCCCAAAAGGGAATGGTGGGTGGAATAGCTCATCCTCTCATTATTTTGTTCACCAGTTAGGCCTAATTTCTGACACAACAATTTTGGTCCATTGATTTCCAGTCCCACGCTTTTCTTGTTTGCCAGGCATGATATTAATACAGTCCTTGAATTATATTAGTAGGCCTTTCTATTTAGATTAGTTCAGTATCTGTCTCCCTTTTGCACCTTTTCCCATCAACTTTTATTGTTATGGGTTATTGTGACATTTGATTATTTTTATCCACTTTCCCAGTTAGGCTTAGACATGGGTAGGACTACCAGGCTTAAATTATCACTATATGGGGAAGGTACCTACCAGCAATATGGATGACCCTTCCTTCTTCCATATCTCAGAGGAACTGAATGTGTAGGAGCTGACTCCTTGCCCCGGTGCAAGGAAAGTCCACTAAAGGATCATGGGCTTGATTCATACCTAAGGAAGTTAATGTGAGTCCATCCATCAACTTCAGTGGGCTTTGGATCAGGCCCCATTTGGGGACATAATTTCTGCTTGTTACCTGTAGAACTACATCGATAGACTCACAGACTTTAAGGCCAGAAGGTACCATTAGGATCATCTAGTCTGATCTCCTGCACATTGCAGGCCACAGAACTTCACCCCTACATACCTGTAATAGGCCAATAACCTCTGGCTGAGTTACTGAAGTCCTCAAATCTTGATTTAAAGACTTTAAGTTACAGAGAATCCCCCATTGACTCTAGTTCAAACCAGCAAGTGGCCCATGCCCCACACCGCAGAGGAAGGTGACCCCCTAACCCTAGGGTTTCTTCCATTGTGACCTGGGGGAAAACTCCTTCTTGACCCCAAATATGGTGATCAGTTAGACTCTGAGCATGTAGGTGAGACCCACCAGACACCTGGGAAAGAATTCTCTGTAGTAACTTAGGGCTTGTCTTCACTACCGGGGTAAGTCGACCTAAGTTATGCTACTCCAGCTACGTGAATAACGTAGCTGGAGTCGACGTGAATAACCTAGATTAGGTTGACTTACCCTGGTGTCTTCACTGCACTGCATTGATGGGAGACGCTCTCCGGTCAATTTATCTTAATCTTCTCGGGAAGCTGGAGTATCGGGGTCGACCGGAGAGCGCTCACCCGTTGATTTAGTGGGTCTTCACTAGATCCGCTAAATCGACACCCGCTGCATCGATTGCAGCAGCATCGATCTCTCCGTAGTGAAGACCAGCTGTTAGAGCCCTCTCCATCTATTATCCCATCTACAGCCATAAGAGATACATTTCCAGGTCATATTTTCCTTAAGAAAAATCTTACAGAATCACTAAGAACCAGAACATAAAATGTATTCATTTCCCCATCCCCACCTTTTTTAAAATTAGTTTTTAATTTTTAAGCTACCATTGCAATAAAACATAAGAAGTGCACAGAGCAGTGGTCAAACCTTATCCATGGTAATACTGTGCAAAACATTTTACTCCAAGTGCGTTTGTATATCTTTGAATCTTAATACATAAAAATCCATTATTTTAAATTGTTTAATGATTTTGCAGAGGACCTTAGTACTCAGCAATGAAAATCTTGGCCTTAAAGACTCGATAGGTGAAAACAAGATCTCAAATCACTAATATACTCCTGGTGGGACACACTCCCTAATAACTGAGCGACTTCTTTTTGCCTGCTTCAGTTTTGTGGTTAATTTAATGATGTTTCTATAATTGAATCGAATAGAAGTTAAACTTGTAAACTTTCAGTACATCTGCAAAAAATTCTGTGGTTTCCCCTCAAATGACAGAATTTTGTGGAACATTAAATGAGCCTTTCATTTTTTATTTTGCATCCCAAACACTGTCACAGGGGCTATGTCTATGCTACAAAGTTAAGTTGATTTAAGTTACGTCAACAATCATCAATTACTAGGAGGAAGCATGGGAGAAACAGCGACTCAGAGGTACGCTGCTATATTACGACAGGCTTATCTACCTGGGGAATTATTCAGGAATAGCTATTCCTGATTAACTTCCTGAGGTGGGTCCTCTTGTTCTGAAATAAAAGTGCCTTATTCCAAATAGCTTAAACCATTCTGGTAATGGATTAATCTGATTTAGAATAAAGCATTCTTATTCTGGAATAAGAGTGTCCATGTAGGAACTTAATTTGGCCCTGGTCTACACTACGAGTTTAGGTCGAATTTAGCAGCGTTAGATCGATTTAACCCTGCACCCGTCCACACAACGAAGCCATTTTTGTCGACTTAAAGGGCTCTTAAAATGGATTTCTGTACTCCTCCCCGACGGTCGTATTGTATCGTCTGCAGGGCAAGGCAAAGAGCTGCTGCTGTGTAGCACTGCAGTACCGCGTCTGCCAGCAGCACCCAGGAGACGTACAGTGACAGTGAGCTGAGCGGGCTCCATGCTTGCCGTGGTATGTCGTCTGCATGGGTAACCCAGGAAAAAAGGCGAGAAATGATTTTTTGCCATTGCTTTCACGGGGGGTTGGGGGGACTGATGACATGTACCCAGAACCACCCGCGACAATGTTTTTGCCCCATCAGGCATTGGGAGCTCAACCCAGAATTCTAATGGGTGGCGGAGACTGCGGGAACTGTGGGATAGCTACCACAGTGCAACTCTCCGAAAGTCGACGCTAGCCTCAGTACTGTGGACGCACTCCGCTGACTTAATGGTCTTAAGTGGGGACACACACAATCGACTGTATCAAATTGATTTATAAAAAAATCGACATATTAAATCGATCTAATTTCGTAGTGTAGACATACCCTAAGAATAGGTATTCTGCTTTAAATTCACATCCTACCTTAATCCGAATTAGCCTTCCTGTGTGGACAAACTCAATAGTTCAGAGCTGCTTCTGGGGTAGTTCACCTTAGGCCATGTCTACTCTACAAAGTTAAGTCAATTTCATGTAAGTCGACATTGAGCCTCCAATTTAAGCAAGTCGATCCTGCGTGTTCACACTACGCTCATTGAATCAGCAGAGTGCATTCTCACTAGCACGACTTGCATTGATGCACGGAGCACTGCACTGTAGGTATCTATCCCACAGTGCATGTAGCTGAGTGGAATTTTGGGTTGGGCTTGCGATGCCTTATGGGATCAAAACATTGGTTATGGGAACATGGCTTTAGCCTCCGATGATGCACTTACCTCCCTCCCTGAACTCAACGGCAAACAAACCAAGCCTTTTTCATGCCTTTTTTTGTAAGCCTGGGTTTACCCACATGGATGCCATAGCACAATTAGCATGGATCCCGCTCAGCTGTACACTGTTGTTGTGAGCATTACAAACACTTCGTGCTTAATTCTGCAGTATTTACACAGCCGATGCAGGAGCCGTCGCACGGAACAATGTGATGTCATGCAAACAGACCTGCTGGAAGACAGAGCGGAGCAATCTTCAGTTTCTGGCAACAATCACGCATCACCTTGACACAGTTGAGCACCATTTCTGGGCCCGGGAAACAAGCCCTGACCGGTGGGACCACATCGTTATGCAGCTATGGGATGACGAGCCATGGCTGTAGAACTTTCAAATGCATAAGGCCACTTTCCAGGAACAGTGCGAAGAGCTTTCCCCAGCCCTGAAGTGCAACAATACTAAAATGAAAGCTTCCTTGACAGTAGAGAAGTGAGTGGCGATAGCTCTGTAGAAGGTTGCAACCCCAGACTACTACCGGTCAGTGGGGCATCAATTTGAAGTGGGTAAATCTACCGTGGGATCCAAGTTTGCAGGGCCATCAACAGACTTCTTCTAAGAAGAGTAGTGACTTTGGGAAATGTGCAGAACATAGTTAATTGTTTTGCTGCGATGGGGTTCCCTAACTGCGGTGGGGTGATAGATGGAACGCATATCCCTATCTTGACGCCAGACCACCTTGCCAAAGAGTATATAAATTGAAAGGAGGTAGTTCTCAATGGTGTTGCAAGTTCTGGTGGATCACAGGGGCTGTTTCACCGACATCAATCTGGGATGGTCGGGAAAGGAGCATGACACGCGGGAACACAGTTCTGTTTAGGAACACAGGTCTGTTCTGAAAACTGCAAGCAGGGACTTTCTTTCACAACCGTTGGTGATGTTGAAATGCCAATTGTGACGTTTAAAAGGTCGCTGGCATTGTTTGCTTACTAGGTTAGACCTCAGTGAAGGCAATATCCCAATTGTTATTGTTGCCTGCTGTGTGTTCCATAATATTTGTGAAGTAAAGGGAGAAAAGTTTCCACCGGGGTGGGGGTTTGAGGCAGATCACCTGGCAGCCAATTTTGAGCAGCCAGACACCAGGGAAATCGGAAGAGCACATCAAGGGGCTGTGCGTTTCTATGAGGCTTTGAAAACCAGTTTCACCAATGAGCCAGAGTAAGGTGACACTTATCTGTGTTGTTCCTTACCAAACTGTCTCCACCAGTGCATTTTCTCCTCTGTAAACTCCACCCCCACCAAACTCCGTGTGTTGAATGAATAAAGAGCCTTTTCTCCTCAATCCGTTAAGCTTTATTATGCATACAAACACAAAGACAGCAAAGAAAAGTAAGATAAGCTGGGCAAAAGGGCTGATAACACTGTGGGAGGAGAAACAAGGAAAGCTTGTTTACAGATGCACTACAATAACAATCAAAGGTGTGGGAATGGGTGCCTTCTGGTCCTTGTACCCTCCCCTGGCATTGAGTGCAAGGGATACCGAACTCCCTGCCCTCCCACCCCCATAGGACGTTTGGGGAAGGAGGATGTAGAACTGGGCAATGATGACAGCAGGTTCAGCATAGGCTGCAGAGGGACTCTAGCATCCAGCTGCCTTTCTTAAACCTCAACCAGACGCCTCAACATGTCTGATTGCTTATTCAAAATCTGCATCTCTTCCTACATGGCACGCTCTTGTTCCCTGCAAGCCCTCCTGTCCTCCCTGTCCATGTCCAGCTTCTCAGACAGTGTAATCCTCCATGCTCTGAGCTTGGTCTTGTCACTCTGAGGCGCGCATTAACTCATTGAACATGTCCTCCTGAGTCTTCTTTTTCCACCTTCTAATCTGGGAAAGTCTCTGTCTCGGTGTGGAGGATGTGCCAACAGACAAGGAATGCAAAGCACAAGGGTAGCATTGACAGTGCATACATTTTTTCTGGTGCAAGGTTAATTTTTTTTTTCTTTTTTATAAAAAATCCACCCCTCAATACACTTCACTGCAAGCCACAACATAATCACAACCACTGGCTATTGCAAGAGTCGGTTTACTGCTCCAGCCAGGGTGAGTAAGGCCATGAGGCATGGGCCAGAGGTCTTGTGCTGCTGCTTTTGTGAAGACATCCTTGGGATCACAAGTTGGAACTTGAGAAAAGCCCTCTTTCCCCTAGCAACCTGGATGGTGCTTGAGGACAGACACCAGTGTAAAGCCCCCCAAATAGTTTGTTTTTTTACAAAAGCGACACTGAGTTGGGGACAAAGAGAGACAAACAGGAAGCCGCCACCTCCTCTTTTTTTCAATGCTGCTTGCAATACATGGTGATCCCTTCCAACCACAACCACGGCACATTTGGGAAAGCGTGATTGTATGACCCAGATTTCACCAAACAGGGCGGATTACTTGTTAAACTGTTTGCGGTTTAAGGGCTAGCATTCAAAACTTCCCCCATTTCCCCTAGGTGACCCTATGCGATATCACTCTCCTGAAGGTAACAGAGGTGGCAAGGGAGCAGATGATGCAAGCCTCTGGGTACAGACCTGATCCTTATGCTGCAATGCTGTGTGCTGCAATGATGTCAGCAGAGTTAATACTGGAGTGGCGCAGGAAAGTATCCTACTGTGGTGGACGAAATAAGGCAGCCCTTTCCAGAAACCTTTTGCAAAGGATTGCAGAGTACCTCCATGAAAGCTTCCTAGAGATCTCCATGGAGGATTCCTGGGCCATCCCTGTGCACATAAACAGTCTTTTTCAGAGATCACCCTCTGCATAGCTGGAGTGGCCACCGATACCCACTACACCTACTTTTTTGTTCAGATTAAACATAAAAAATAGCAGCATGTAACCCCTACAGTTTGATTGGAAATGTGTCCTCATGAGAGGAGCCTTCCCCAGCATCACGCACTGCTGCCAACTGGACCTGTGAAGGGATGGGTTCCAGGGTTAAAAAACATTCTTGGCTGTCAGGGAGAATGGATCCCCTGCCTCACGTTCTCCTCTTCCTCCTCAACAATGTTCTCCTCGTTGTTGCTCGAGGTCGCCTGGGGATCCTGGGAGGTATCCACGGAGCGTTTTGGGGTGATGGTGGGGTCGCTTCCGAGAATTGCATGCAGCTCCTCATAAATGTCTGTGGGGTAGAACCAGAACGACTGTTCACCTCCCTTGTCTTCTGGTACACTTGCCGAAGTTCCTTTACTTTCACGCGGCACAGCTGCATGTTCCTGGTGTAGCCCTTCTCCCCCAGGCCCCGCAGAATCTTGGCATAGAGGTCAGTATTTCTTCTGTTGGATCGGAGCTCTGCCTGCACAGACTCTTCTTCCCACACAGCAATAAGATCCACCATCTCCTGTATACTCCATGCTGAAGCGCGTTTGTGGCCTTGAGCCTCCATGATCAGCTGTGCTGATGAGCTCTCCATGCTGATCAAACAGGAAATGAAAATACTAAAGTTCCCGTGGCTTTAACAGGGGAGCAGCTGTTTCCTGTGTACCCGGCTGACATGCAGTGGAGTTGAAAGTACTCTCCACAGCGGTCACAGCAGAGCACTGTGGGACACCTCCTGGAGGCCAATTCATTCGAATTACACAATACAGTGGCTACACTATCCCCCATGACGACTCATGGATGTCAAATCAAGTGCTACGCCTCTCACAGAGGTGGAGCACTGAAGTCAACTTTACAGGCCACTTAGGTCGGCGGAAGAGACTCAGTAGTGTAGACACATACATTATTAGATTGACTTAACACGGCTTATGTCGATCTAAGTTTGTAGTGTAGACCAGGCCTTACACCCTGCCTCTCTCTCAGCATTGTACCTAACCTCACACTCTAGACCATAGTAATTGATTGGCATACTTTGAATTTTAAAAATAAACATACGTTGTTTTGGTAGGCTAACAACATTAAAGGCCAAATTCTGCACAGCTATAACAAAAGTCAATGAAAAACACAGATATAAGAACAGATTTTGCTCTAAAGATTCTAGAATGAAGTTTTAATAACTAGAAGTGGGTGTTTCTGGGCTATCCAAAACTGGAAAATAACAGTGATTTCTACTTTTTGGAAGGGGGAAAAAAAAAAAAATCGGAGGAACATGTTTTTGTTCTAGAAAGTCAAAAGTTAGTTCCAGCATGGTTAGTATGGACGTTTAGGCAGTCTGGAACCAAACTTCTTCATCTATTTAACCGTTCAGCCTAGAACAGGGGTTTTCAAATTTCATTGCACCGTGATCCGCTTCTGACAACAAAAGTTACTACACAATCCCAGGAGGGGGGAACGAAGCCTGAGCCTGCCTGAGCCACATGGGAGTCAAAGCCAAACCCCGAGCCCCACCGCCCCCGGTGGGGGGGGAGGGGGCAAAGCCCTTCAGCCCCAGGTGGGGGGCCTGTAACTTGACCCTCGCCACATTGGGCTTCGGCCACGGGTGGTGGGGCTTGGGATCCAGGTCCGAGCAAATCTAACACCAACCCTGGCAAGCCCGACCTACAGTTTGAGAACTGCTGGCTTAGAAGATAAGAAATGGCAGCTCAAATACTGTGCAAGTGCACGTGTTAAAGCTATAACTGAACCCAGCTACCATTGCCTTGTTTAAATGCCAGTGCTGGGGTATACATGAGTTCTGGACATCAGGACAAGGTGAATCCAACCAAACTGGAAACCATTTTCTGGTTGTGACAATTTGGGGACTCTGTGCCTCAATGCAGATGTGGAGTCAGCCACCTTCTGTCAGGGCTGTAGTGTAGGTGAAAACATCTTGGGACAATGTGTTGGCTGAAGCCTGGGGAAACCAGTTTGACCAAGTTTCTCTGCAAGAGGCTGGAAAAGTGGAGACTGGAAAATTCTCAGCAGAAGAACAAAAAATAACTCCCATTCCCTCCACCGCCCCCCCCCAAAAACCCAACCCAACCCGTGTGGTGATAGTGGGATATATAAACTCGAAGGAGACACACACAGAGATATACAGGAAGCTTTGGGCAGGAGAGAATGGCATGCTTTTGTACACAGGCGTGTTCTGTTTAACAGTGGGACCAGCCAAAGGCAAAGGAAGCTACGGTAGCTGCAGGAGAAAGGGTGATGCCATGATTCTGAGACGCCATGTGCAGCAGGCTATACTTGGATTACCCAGAGAACTCTGCTCAAGCCCCAAGAACTCTTCAGAGTGGCAAGGAAACTGTGTCAGGGAAAATGCATACAAGTGTGTTCATTATTTTGTCTAGATTTGTGTATTTCTCATGCTACCTAAGTAAAGAATCTTACTCCTGAGGACATTCTGCACCAAAAAATTAAAATTTCTGTGCCAAAAAAATAAAAATTCTGCGCACAATATTTTGAAATTCTGCAAATGTTATTTGTCAAATAAATGTGGAGGCGCCAGCATGGCATTGGGGAGCACAGGCCACTGGCTTCACAGATGTGGGAGATCACTGTGCAGATCCCCCCTCCCTGACACAGCTCAAGGACGGGGTCTGCCCCAGAAACACCCCAGGGCCCTGTCCCTCCATGCCAGATGCACCAGGTATATGCAGGCAGGCTCAGCAAGGCAGGATCCAAGGGTGGAGGGGCTTAGTGTGTGTGGGGGATTCAGGTGTGGGTTGAGAGGGTTCTGTGTGGGGAAATCTGGGTGTGGGCGGCTCAGTAGGGGATCCGGGTGCAGGGGAGCTGGATGTACAGGGGTTTGTTGGGGGGCTCTGGGTGCAAAGGTAATGGGACGCTGCAGAGGGGTCCAGGTGACAGTGGTTGGGGCTCAGCAGGGAGGGGTTTGGGTGTGTGGGGATTGGAGCTTGGCAGGGGGTTATGGGTATGGGGAGCTGAGTGGGGGGGTTCAGATGCTGGGGGAGTGGGGCTCAGTGTGGTGGGGATCCAGGTGCAGTTGGTTGGGGCTTGGTAGGGTGGGGATCTGGGTGCAGATGGCTCATTGGGGTGGTCCAGGTACAGGGGGAGTGGGGCTTGTCTGTGTGGGGGTTCTGGGTGTGTGGGGGGTGAGGATCGGCGGGAGGGTCTGCGTGTGAGGGGGTTTGGATGCAGGGGGTTGGGTGGAAAGGGGAACAGCTCCCCATACAGTGATCCCTCCCCCTGCAGCTGTGGAGTGACGGGTGCAGGAAGCGCAATGGGGTGGGGGCAGGCAGGGGAGTTTGCAGAGTTTCCTACAGATGGGGAGAAATCCGGGGGTGGGTCTGACACGGCCCTGGGTGCCATGCAGTGATTTACCTCTCTGCTGGCTACCCTCGCACTCAAAACTGCTGGGGAGGGTTACATAACTGCTCTTGTGGCTTCCTTTTGCTTCCCCATCAGAAAGTCCTTTTTCTGCAGGTAAGCACAGAAATCTGCGAGGGACATAAATTCTGCACATGCATGGTGGTCCAGAATTCCCCCAAGAGTAAAAGAGTAATGCTATTTTAGAATCCTATGCAAAGTTAATGGGTCTGTTTGCTTTCACTGTTGAATGACCATACGGAGCTAAACTGTAAACCCAGAATGCTCACATGGCTGGAGCTCTGGGAGAGTATGTATTTAAGCTACAGATGAGCCTGAGGGGTCAGCACTAGTTTGTAGGGCTGGGCAGTTGGACTGCAGGGTCTCATCTCTCATGAGGGAGTGCCAGACAAGAGGACCTTCACCCTGAGTATGCATAGGGACTTGTAAGCCAGGGGTAGTACCTGGATTCTGTTCAGACTCAGGAGGCTTAAAGACCACACAGTTCCCAGTGAGGTGGGCCCCAAACACAACAGCCTGGTGAGTGTCCAGCTTTGGGGGAGCTCTATCAGGGCTCTGTGTGCAACACTGGTGATAGCTGGTATGTTGTTCAGAAGTAGTTAAAGATGCAGGGAGCAATGAGACAACATTGTCAAGATTATCTGTGCAACTTGAAAAGAACAGAGCAAAATTCTAGAGATAATCCAAGTTCTCCAGGTTGAGTTTCTATTACATGTGGAAATAAATTACCTGATACTAAGCTGATGAAGTATTGGACATCTGCAAGAAACTGATTAAGTTAAGCAACAGAAGTATGATGGACCGTAATACATTGTTATGAATAACGTGAAGTGTAAGCTTTTTAACAGCAATATTTGACTTCAAATGACCCAACGTATTTGTACTTCAGCATTTTAATTGAAAAGATTTTGTAATAACCATAACATTCTTAAATAACAGATATTATTCTCCAAGTGTTTGTACAGGAACAGTACTTACATTTAATTACAGGTGAACTGGATATGTTTATAGGTGCAAAATACATTAAAATTGATTTATATGAAATAAGCTCAACTACCACCAACTCGGGAATCTAAATCTTCACAACAGCATTGCCAGCAATTCAGCTATCTATTCAAAGGTGCTATTTAAAACATATACCTGAATCTAGTAGAAAAGAAACCCCAGTAAATATTAAAAAGAAGGAAGCTTAAAAGACCAAAACGCCACAGCAGATTGGATCAATAAAATATTAAACTGCAGTTCTTAAATGTAAGTACTACTCCAACTGGTTGGTTGTTTTCAAATAGTGTAAAAGCCCTTGATTTCTAATTGAGACAGTAATGTGTATTCTACCTATTCAATCCAATCAAGATTTAGGCATCGTGCTATAAAGGCAAACATATCAGACACTTCTTCTATAACTTTAGCTGTTGGTTTTCCTGCTCCATGCCCAGCCTTGGTATCAACATGAATGAAAAGTGGGTTTGTTTGTTTACGGCTTCGGCCCACCACGTACTGCAGAGTAGCAATGAATTTCAGTGAGTGCAAAGGGACCACGCGATCATCATGGTCTGCGGTGAGAAGTAACGTGGAGGGATACTGGATTCCGTCCTCTTCTGGCAGTTTGATATTATGAAGTGGAGAGTACCTGAAAAGAAGACACAAGGCCATTTAATATTCAAGCCATCAGAGTGGTGTCTGACAGCACTCAGAAAGTCAGTCCCCCATTTGTATAAAATCAATTTTATGTGATGTAGATAGTGATTCTCTATCACTTATGTGCTATTAAAGCAGAACAATGGCCACTTATCTCTCTATTTGAATATTCTGGCTCTCAGCCCTGTAGAAGCCCTTAGTAAACTCCTTCCATTTTGGAAGTAAATATGCAAACATTTTAGACAGACATCAGACTTATCAGCAACTGCAATAGTACTCATGTGAAATAGGGAAACCGAATAGGCTGGAGCATCCACTCCACATCCATTCCAGGTGCTTTGCTGCTGGGAATCAACCAAGTACTGTGCAGAAGCAGCTGACTTCTCCATAAGGATGGCTCCTGGCCTTTATGGATCCGGGAATGGTTATCTACAGGGACCATGGGGTTAAACGGCTGGGCCCCTCCAATCTTTTCAGGGGCCCCCTTTTCAGACCCCATTTGCCTTCAGGGGACACTGTGCAGGAAACGGAGGGGAACCTGATGGAGTTTTCCTGCCTCTTTGACTAACCCCTTTGTGGGTGTTCTCTGAGCGAGGGATGGTCTGGCTTCCAATAATTTGTTTCACTCCCAATGGGCACCATATAGCCCTAAACACTAACATACCATAAACTCTCTCAAGACTCCTTTTATATTAGAAATTAACATTACAGCAATACTAAAACACAGGGGATTATAATATAAGAACATAAGAACAGCCATACTGGATCAGACCAATGGTCCATCTAGCTCAGTATCCTGTCTTCCAACAGTGGCTGGTGCCAGAGGCTTCAGAGGGAGTGAACAGAACAGGGCACTTCATTGAGTGATCCCTGTCATCCAGTCACAGCTTCTAGCAGTCAGATGTTTAGGGAGAGACAGAGCATGGGGTTGTGTCCCTGACCATCTTGGCTAATAGCCATTGATGGACCTATTTTCCATGAACTTATCGAGTTCTTTTATACTTTTGGCCTTCACAGCATTCCATGGCAAGGAGTTTCACAGGTTGACTGCACATTGTGTGAAGAAGTAGTACTTCCTTATGTTTGTTTTAAACCTGCTGCCTACTAATTTCATTGGGTGACCTCGTGTGTGTTATGCAAAGGGGTAGACAACACTTCCTTATTTACTTTCTCCACACCGTTCATGATTTTATAGACCTCTATCACATCTCCCCATAGTCATCTCTTTTCCAAACTGAACAGTCCCAGTCTTTTTAATTTCTCCTCATAGGAAAGCTGTTCTATACCCATAATAATTTTTGTTGCCCTTCTCTGTACTTTTTCCAATTCTAATATATCTTTTTTGAGATGAGGCAACCAGAACTGCATTCAGTATTCAGGGTGTGCGCATACCAGGGATTTATATAGTGGCATTATGATATTTTATGTCTTATTAACTATCCCTTTCCTAATGTTTCCTAACATTGTTAGCTTTTTTTTGACTACCACTGCACACTGAGCAGATGTTTTCAGAGAACTATCCACAGTGACTCCAAGATCTTTTTCTTATGCGGTAACAAATAATTTAGACCCCATCATTTTGTATGTATAGTTGGGGTAATGGTTTTCCAATCTGCATTATTCTGCATTTATCAACATTGAATTTTATCTGTCATTTTGTTGCCCCCGGTGGATGAGGTAATATCTTTTACTGGTCCAACTTCTGTTGGTGAGAGAGACAAGTTTACAAGCTCTGTGAAAGCTTGTCTCTCTCACCAATAGAAGTTGGTCCAATAAAAGATATTGCCTTACCCATCCTCTCTCTCTAATATCCTGGGACCAACACGGCTACAACTACACATTTTGTTACCTAGTGATCCAGTTTTGTGAGATCACAGTCTGCTTTGCACCTATCTGGCATAATTTTGTATTGTTTGCAAACTCTGCCACCTCATTGCTTACCCCTTTTTCCAGATCATTTACGAATATGTCGAACAGCCCTGGTCCCAGTACAGATCCTGTGGGACCCTGCTGTTTACCTCTTTCCACTGTGAAAAATGACACTTTATTTCTACCCTTTCCTATCTTTCAACCAGCTATTGATTCATGAGAGGACCTTCCCTCTTATCCCATGACAGTTTACTTTGCCTTAAGAGCCTTTGGTGAGGGACCTTGTCAAAGGCTTTCTGAAAGTTCAAGTACATTGTCCACATGTTTGTTGACCCCCACCCCCAAAGAATTCTAATAGATTAGTGAGGCATGATTTTCCTTTACAAAAGCCATGTTGACTTTTCCCCAATATATCATGTTCATCTATGTGTCTGATAATTCTGTTCTTTACTATAGTTCCAACCAGTTTGCACAATACTGAAGTTAGGCTTACTGGCCTGTAATATGGACCTCCCCTTTGTAACACGTATTTCATTTAGAGAGAAGAAAACCTTTAGAAGAAGAGTTAGCTTCCTTATTTGAAAATGTTATTTTTATTTTTTCATGTTTTTACTGATAACAAATACAGAGGCCAACTGAGCTCATTTGGTATTTGTGCTTTAATTTTGTTTTAATTTCACATTAGTTAAACAAGCTTCAGATTGCTTACTGAAGGAGTAAGTAACAGAGGCATACAAGTTATCTCATGATATCTGAAATTCCTTTATTTTTGTCTGGGTTTAGCAGCGCCTAACACATCTTACTAGAAGGAATTTTTTTGTCATAGAATCACAGAACTAGGTTTTGTATTGAGAAGTTAAATATTGGACAACAAAGAGCATTATATTTGTTTAAGGTATTTCTAGGATGCCCATAATGGTAGTTTCTAAGCACAATTACACAACATTATCAAATATCTTGCTTTGTTTGGTAAGAGATTACCAGTTGTTTGACAGTTGATTAGACAAAGGGAACCATTCATTGCTCTGGATATAATATGATGGTACAGTAGATTAAGCTAGTTTGTTTAAAAAAAGACTAACTTTTCAGATTAACATCAGATAAAATGGTTTCTAAAACACCTGTTTTGATTTTGAGAGGCCTATAATGGACATATTTACAACAGACTACACAGGAATCTTCTTACTATGTGTATTTTCCCACACACACAGAGCAAATTTAAGATTCTCCTTCTCATTCTCTATACTCCAAATTTCATCATATCTGAATTCGCTAGTATATAAACAAGTTTTATTGCACACAAACGTTTGTATCATATCTACAGTAGATGCACTTTATGGGACAAATCCTCTGACAAAATTCAAAATATGAACTTGGCAATTAACAAATTTTATTGTGCACTATAATACTGTAAAAATGCCTTGCCATTAATATCACCATATGAAAGTTTATACTGTCTTGATAAAATGGCAATCAAGAGGCAAATGATTTACAATAGGCCTAATAGATCAAAGTATTTTCATTTTGCATTAATTTTCTTTTGAACGCTGATATTTTAAATAAATGCTTTAGCTCACAAATCAGAGTTAGATTATCTATTCAGTTACATCTAATGGGGCTATTATTTTAGTATCTAGACACTACATCTAAAGGGGCTATTATTTTAGTATCTAATATCTAGATTTAGTATTAATCTTACATAGTAGTTTAATATTTGTGAGAAATCCTCATTCTTAGTCTTCACTGTTAAAGACATGAAAATTCAGCATTAGGAGAGCAAGTGTTACAGAAGTACTTTTTAAATGGTGTTACATATTGTAACAGGCTCTTTATTATCCACTATCAATTTGCAGCACATTAAAAAAAAAAAACAGGTCTGTGAAAATACAGAATCTTTTCAGGCTTCTGAGCAAGTTAAAACCTGAATTAATTTCCTTTTGTGCCCCACTCCCAATCAATTTATACAAATAAACCCTATCTACATTCAAAATATAACTTAGAAAAGCAATCCGCTCTCTCATATAATTAAAAACACTATTTGTTTAGCTGTTGGGCTGAGTGCCCTGTTCTGACAGCCTACCAGAAAAAGTAGTCATTACTTAAAAAAAGCCAACCTTGCATGGTATGTAACCTTTGAAAATAATGTCCCGTTGGCTTTTCAGAATTTTTCCAAAAAGTAGAAAGGTACAAGTCTACTTTTTATAAAAGTGACTTAAAAGTTAATTTTAAACTTTCAGTGTCCACTGTGTTTATCAACTTCCTGGACACCACAATCGTTTCAGCAATGGATTATATACAGAGGATTATATACAAGAAACTCACGGATTCCCACCCTAACCTCCACAGATCTAGCAACCACCCCGGACACACCAAGAAAGCTGTTATCTACAGCCAGGCACTCAGATACCAGAATTTGCTCTGAAGAGAAAGTCCAGGTTACACACCTTAACACCGCCTTCACTAAACAAGGACACTCCACCAGAGAAGTAGATCCGTTCCCTGACATGACCACCCAAATACCCCAGGAGAACCTGCTTCAATACAGAATCCCCCTCCCCCCGCCCCACTGACTGCACACCCCTATCTGTCACCTACAACCCTACACTAGAACCCATATGGGGTAACATCAAACAATTACAACCCACATTTGATGGGGACCAAATACCGAAAGAAATCTTTCCCAAATCCCCTCTTCTGATCTTCAAATAACACCCTAACCTTGCCCAGCTCATCATCAGAAGGAAGCTCCCCAAAGACCAGGACACACCCACTCAAAGCAGCACCGGACCCTGCCAGAACAACAGATGCAAAACCTACAGACATATCTCCATTGCAATGATGATCAATGCCCCCCACAACACACCTTTCAAGATCCCTGGGTCCTACACATGCCTATTACAATATGTGGTATACCTCACTCAGTGCACTAAATGAACCAACAAAAACTATGTGGGTAAAACCAGACAATCACTAAGCTCTGGAATGAACTCATACAGAAAAAATGATGAAAGACAAAAACATCCTATCACCCACAGGCAAACTTTTCACAAAGCGATCATTCCATATCTGCCCTCTCAGTCCTCGTCCTCAAAGGAAATCTGCAAAACACCCTCAAAAAGTCAAGCATGGGAACTTAGGGTATGCCCCTGCATGAGAATAAAAAACCCACGGCTAGCGTGGGTCAGCCCACTTGAGCTCACAGTGCTTGGGCTCTGGGGCTGAAAAACTGCTGTGTAGACATTTGGACTTGGGCAGAAGCCCGAGCGCTAAGATGCTGAGTCTCAGAGTTCGGGCTCCAGCCCAAGCCCAAACATCTACACAGCAATTTTTAGCCCTGCAGCCTGAACCCAAGTCAGCTGATCCGGGCCAGCCATGACCATGCCATAGGGCTTTTATCCCTGTGTGGACATATTCTTAGGGTAAGTCTACACTGCAATATAAGCCCAGGGTTAGTAGAAGAAGTTTAGATAGCAGACCTGGGTTTGTTAACCTACGGCTTGAGCATCTATACTCATTTGAAATACCAAGTTAGAAATTGTTGAACCCTGGGTCCCAACCAGGGGCTGCAGTGTCTACACTGCATTATGTGGGACCAAGTCCAACCATCCATATCCCAGACTTCCTAGCGCTCTCCCAAAATGTGGCTGGCTGTAGCCTTTTGTTCATGGTGCAGTGTGGGAAAACTTGATTGTCTACCAAACTTGATTGTCCAGAGGACACAGAAAGTCAGCCTGTGGGATTGTGGTATACTTTTGGCGGACTCCCAGAACACAAATCCAGTGGGGCTACATCTACATTGGAAAGCAACAGGGTTTGAACCCCTGGTCCCAGTTTGACTTACACTCAGACTCTCCACCCCTATGGGGTCCGGGGACCCTAGGTTCAAGCCCTGGGTTAGTGCGATTTGTACACAGGCAGAAGGGGGGGTAGGTTTGAGTGCGAGTTCAAACCCTGTGGACATACCCTCAAATTCATAACTTTTCTGGACACTAAAAATCAAGGACTTAACAGACACAATGGTTTTACGGCTCATTACCACAATTTGTAACACACTCTTCTGCTTGCTAACCCTCTGTTGTCGTACAACTAAGTGTTAACTGCCTACTTCATTTTAAGTGATCTCTTATAGCATGTGTGAACTCCTTATGCGTAACAGTCTGTTCCACCTTGTATTTAGTTTGGACACTCTGGGTACTGTCCCCAGATCTGAAGGAGAATTCTGTGAAGCTCGAAAGCATCTCCCCTTCCACCAATAGAAGTTGGCCAATAAAATGTATTACCTCACCTACTTTATCGCTTTCATTTAATGAAGTCATTTTGATCCATACCATTACTCAGTTCACATGGGTGAGGGCGAAATTAATTTGTACAATACTTAGTTATTGATGACTGCCAACTGCCATTTAAAATAGTCAGACTTCACTCAGTAATTACCAGTCAGCTACAGCACAATATAACATTCACACCAGTCGGTTCATTAAAAACACCAAAACGCACTTACTTGATGAGCCAGTTAAATTGTTCTTTATAGTCAGAGCAGCCATAATCAGTTGTCCAGGCATGACCAATGGTGTATTTGTGGAACTTAAGCATGTCCATTACTCCAACTTGAGCAATCACACAAGCAAACAGGTCAGGGCGTTGATTAGCACAAGCAGCTTAAAAACAGCAAGACAATTCTATTAACACTGAAGTCTAAAGGAGGAATCAAGGGCAGTAATAAAAAGGTACAGTCAACATAAATTTGGCTCAGCATTAAATTTTGTAATGTCAGCTTTTGTAAAACTTAAGGATGGCAATTTTACACATTTTGGAAAAATCCAGTTAAAACAATTGTTTTAAAAAATAAATACCCCCATGCAGTGCTTGAAACACAAACATTGACTAAAAATGCCTGCCACAATAGCCACTGAAGTCAAAGGGACGACTTCCAATGGCTTCAATGGGCTTTGGTTTAGGTGCAAAGAAAGTCAAAGGGAAACTGACTTAAAAACAAGTGTGTAAGTGAATTCACTAATTCTCATTGTCCAAACTGAGGCAAATGAACAGTGTAAACAAAGAATGGGTTTTTTAAAACAGTCGAAGGGAGTTAGGTGCCCACATACCACTGAAATAGAGTTGGTCACCTGACTTTCTCTGCTCCTTTGTAAATTCCAGCCCAAGAGTGTAATTACTGACAAACAAACTGGATTCAAACAAGAAATTCACTTTTAACGATCAATAGTGTTATTGGTAAAATAATAAAGATATTGGTTTGTTGAATTACAGTTTGGCACTCTCCAATGTTCTGATATCACTGTCAGGAAAAAGAAACTGAAAGCACAAATCTGTGTTTATTGCTCTCCATGGGTGAAACGGCACCATAAAGCTCTTTTATTGCTACATGAACATAGTAGTTCCTTTATTTTTCAGCTATATGCAAGCCAAAGAACTCTGATAAATAATCATTTCTGACTTAAGCCTGGTCTACACTTGAACTTTAGGTTGTCATAGCTATAGTGCTCAGGTGTGTGAAAAATTCACATCCCTGAGCGTTGTAGCTATGCCGACCTAACCCCTCATGGAGATGCAGCTAGGCCGATGGAAAAATGCTTCTGTTGACCTAGCTACTGTCACTTGGGTAGGTGGCATTCCCGCAGCAGTGGGAAAAACCCTTCCGTTGCTTTAGGCTGCACTTACACTACAGGGTTATGCTGACACTGTAGCTATGATGCAATTGTCCCCATACTGCAGACATGGCCTCAGTTGTAATCACAGAGGGAGGAGTTCATTTTTTAAAGAATGCTTGTATTTTGTTTCCTTATGCTTCCAATCTGCCTATTACTATAGGGCATTTTTAAAGAATAACGGCTGCCCCACTTTAAGGAGTGCACATGACTAATCACTAGAGCTAAAGCACACTGGTTTCTGACACTACAGCTTTCTCTACAGGCTTTTCCCTTTCCACAGAATCTTAGAGTTTTTCGCTAACAAATTCCTGAATTGCAAGTACAGAAGCCAAAGACCACAAAATCCCGTAACTGTTTATTAAAGCAAGTACAAGAGGTCAAACAGTACAGTACAGGGATCCTCCTTGTCTGAAGAGGCCTTTTTAGCCCGCAGCTGTGCTGCCAACTAAGCCTTTGCCTCACACTATGATTCCATCGTGCAGGACAAGGAAATCTTGTTTTGCAGTTGAATGAGCCAGAAACTATGGCTTTAGCCTATCCAGAGTCACCTCTTAGTAATTAGACTAAAAGGGAACACAGTATTCTGGAGGAACGCCAACAATCTTTTCTTCAATGAATGCAAACTGAGGAAATATGGCATTGGGCCCTTGCATCTGAGCTATTAGTGGCACATGATAGCTGTTGTACAAGGACATGAATAGCTATTTTGAAATCCCTTGGGTAACAAGAGAAAAAAATTCAGTTCTGCTTTGAAGAAAGAGCACAGGTAAGAATTTTAAAATAAAGGAGCAACGAAAACATAGCAGTTTGATTCTGCTGAAGGAGAGGAAAAACCCTTCTTGTTCCTTATGCATCAAAGAAATCAAACTGGAGAACTCTGATTACAGGCCTTTAAAGCTCTATTTTGATAGAATATAGCTTAAATGCTCATTAAGGTTCAGTCAGGCATAAAACAAAGTAATATTTTCACAAGCAGTTAAACCACCAAATTCAAATAAAAACCAGAAAAGGTGGATGGCCAGTTAAATGTTAAACTGAGTTCTCAAAAGCACCTGTAAAAATGGACTTTTTTGTGCTTGAACTGCAGAGAGATCAATGCCCAATAGCTCTTTACTATGAACATCCCTTTCTATTTATGCTCTCATTTGCAATACACAATATCTTCTAGCAAAAAGAAAGTAAGTTGAACGTAAAAGTCTAATTTTGCTGATGCTGAAACCGAAACATTAATTCTGTAAAAAAAAATTTCTTTAAATCCTTGCGTGTTTTTATTTCAGTAGCCTTAGGCTGTCAAACTGCAACATGCTCCTCTCAAAGTTATTCTCTCCCCCCTCGCCCCCCAACTATTCCTTTGTCATTGTATCCCAGTTTAGGGTGGGGTAAAAAGCCCTTTCCCTTTGTTCCCTCTGATACCTAGGATGAGAGCACATGAGAGAATAAGGATTTATTTAGGGACAAATTTGACTATGTGAGAATTTTTTCTTTGAGATGGACTTTCTATATTTAAGATTAAATTGTTCTGAGTAAAGATGAGTTAGAGAATTATACATTAATAAGGTGTATTTATAAATGGCGTGCTAGATTTATATTGTTTCCGAGAATCAAAATTTGCCCATTATTTATACTTAATTTTTCTTTTATGTATTTTTGTCAGAGGTATTTATTTCTTGTCATCTTTTCAACTCATTACAATGAATATAGGGTCAAATGATGTTGCAGTTACTCATCTGTGCACAAAGGCCTTAAATGTAGCAGAATTGCTGTGTGTGTGTGTGTGTGTGTGTGTGTGTGTGTGTGTGTGTGTGTGTGTGTGTGTGTGTGTGTGTGTGTGTGTGTGCGCGCGCAACAGATCATAGAAAGGCAGAGTAGGAAACTTTGCAGCAATTCTCTCCAGGGGCTTGCAGAATGTGAGTGTAGGTGCATGGCTAGCTATGAGGATTTGGGGTAAACTATGCAGATCCAATGGTCAACTGACCCATGGCTATTACCATGGAGAACTGCTAGTGAATCTGAATGAAGTTTCCCAAATTTATTTTTAATGAAAAATGTCATTAACAATTAGACTTAAAAAAAGAAGAAAAACATAAAAAGAATATTTGTTTGTGAACATCTCCCCCTGTTTCTCCACCAGCTCAGTTTCTGTTGCACATTCTGTGCAGGGCAGGTTCCAGCACACATGAAGAACATGCATTTGACTATGGGTAGCAATTGTCTGTGTGGCCTTTAACAATGGGCATGTTCCAAAGGATACAGAATGCCAATGTCCCATGCCACCAGAGACTGAAGTGGAATTGAATTACTTTATCTATATTAACACAATGACATGCCACCAATTTTTACACCCAAGGGCTCTTATAAATTTTTCCCTGTGCTTAGCTTATGAAAAACCATCCACGTACTAGCATCCACACAACAGTAAATACACAAATAGTTCTTACCCACTAAGAGACCCCCATTTGAACCTCCATTAGTAGTCAGCTTCTTTGGAGATGTATATCCCTCTTTGACAAGATATTCCGCTGCACTCTGGAAGTCATCAAAGCAATTTTGTTTGTTCGCTAAGATACCACCTATCACACAAGGAAAACAAAACAGTTAGTTCTATAAAATGCATTTGACAGCACTTATTCAGAAAGAGGTGTATGTGGAAATGCTTAGGATGAATTCCAACTTCATGAACATTTTAATAATTGATGCAGCTGAGAAAGGCAAAGGAAAACAAAAAACTCTTCCAACACAAAAATTATAAGATGGTTCTGCCAATGACTCTAATGCTCTCAAAAATCTTGAATAATACATATCTATGCTGAGGATCGAACAGGTAATGCTCCTTACTACTTTGCACTGCCAATTTTACACAAAATGACCACACACAATTCCACTTGAAGTATGTCTTAATGGAACTTTAACAGAATTAAGCTCACTTATGATCTTTTAAGAAGATAAAACTTCAAACTTACTGCTGTAAAAAATAAGCTAACACTAATGTTTGCTGGACGTCAGATGCATAACTGGTAATTGACTGGGTTTTATTATTATTATTTGTTTTAAAATCTGATGACATACAGCTATGATAGAAATGTGACTTCAGAGCCAGATCTTAATTTGGCATTTCATTAAGATAGCTCAAATTTTGAAAAGCTACTGTCTTCTTATTAATCTACTATAGTGAAGCTACTGTAGTCTTTTTAGACACAATTTTAACAAGGTTCATATAAGGGGAAATAAATGTACAATTTTTAAAAAATTGGGGAAGAAAGAATGTTGTATGCAAGAGATATTCTAATTCTAATGTCAAAACCCATATGGGAGGCAGTCTTGCTCTGCAACCTTTTTATATAAAATAAATAATATTAATTGCCAAATTATGATATTCACAGAAGGATTCACAACTGACCAAAACTCCAATTTACATTTTCCCATTTAAGAAGTTCATTTGATATGAGGCTATAAATGGCTCCCGATCAAAGGTTGCATAAAGCTTTGTAAATGCATACCACCCCTATCTGACCTGGACGGTCAGGTCTTGGGTAATTAAATACTAATTAGGAATTGTAATTAGGTGGGAATTGAGAATTAAGTGCTGGTACCCTTATAGCAAAGGCTATGTTCAATCTTGTAAAGGAATTCTTGTGGGCAGACTTTACAGCTGTACAGATCCCTTTGCAGAACTGTATAACTAACTTCTTAAAAATGCAGAATACATAATTCATCCAACACAAAGACCACACAAGAGGTGTCCTGGGAATGTTGGATATTTTTATATTAATTAACTCCCAAAACTGCAACAGTGGAGGAGAAATAGAAGTGAAGAGACATCCTGTGCTTTACTCAGAATACTGAATAATTCTGATCTGGTCTAAGGTCAGGACCCTATCCATGAAGTTAAAGCTACTCAAATAGACATCTGTACTAGCTGTCTCTGAAATTAACAAAGAACAGATACAGACCTAATTATGCAATTGAGATAACAGACTTGAGCTGAAATTAAATTAAACAGGAAATGGGGGGACTAAAGCAGCATTTTCATAGCAAGATAAAATCTCATTAAAAACCGATGGCCAAATTCAAATTACTGAAGGATACTTTGTCTTTAGCAATGACATTATGCATGCCTGAGCATATGCTATTTCTTTTTATGAAACCATTACATCTTTAAGTCAATTACAAGGAAATGTCCCAGACAGGTGTTACAGCAGAAAGCGACGAAAGAGCAATACTGAGCAAAATCACCTTACCATAGGTTAACAACAGAAATAGTATGCAAATATTGGTACAGTTAGATACATTTGGAAAGCTGATTCGAGATAAATAGTAGTATTCACAAATATTTGCATTGAATCCAGAAAGTTGATCTTGTTTTGTAAAAATGCTAATAATTTTCTTGGAAAACGTACACAATGTTTGTTGTAAAATAAATTTTTGCATTATGTTGTAATATTTTTAACTGGGATGCAACAAGCAAAACAATCTAACTGCAAAGATCAAATAACATGAGGGAGCTACAGGTGCAAGGAATAAGTTTGATTGTTTGACAATAATTCTGACTTTCATAACTATCTGGGTAAATAAAGAGTGAGAAGAAAGGCAGACAATTTTTGGGTATGTCCACTATGCACAGTTAATCTGGGCTCTTATCAGAGGTTTAGCCTCAAGCTTGCTCCCATCCATACAGAAAAGCCTGTGACCTAGGTTTGGAGGTGCTTTAAGCCCACGCTACCTTATCCAGCTGGTGATTTGGGTTAGAACATGGGCTCTCCAAGCTGCTCACTTTGTAGTGAGGACAGGCTCATCACTCACATGCCTTCCCACCTTCTCCCTTGAAGGGCAGACAAGTTCTCCCACAACTGGACACAACTGACTGGAAAAGAATCCCAGAGCATCTTTGCACAAAGAACCAGGGGATATGCCCCCAGGCACACGTGGGCAGGTGCACAAACTTTGAGGACATAGTAACACAAGAATGGCTTTGCTATAGGGACACTCACACCCAGGCGAGGTTAAACCCAGGAGCCAATAACGTGGGTTAACTGTGCAATGTAGACACAGCCTTTGTCAGTATCACTGCTAAAACCACTATTTGTTCTTGTACTCAGAACGCTTTACCTTTGTGCCAGGTCTCTCCATATTCACCACCTCCTCTGATGTTAGCCACAGCTAGAACACCACCCAGATGCCTCACAAAAATAAGTCTTGATACACTGAAGGAGAAAAACAGAAAGCTAGTAGATTACTTTGCATTTCCTGCCCCCCAGTGTCTACCTCTTCTCCCTCCTCGCCCCGATGCTGTGTGTATGTTAGATGCAGGAGAGAGTCTGGCATAATGTATGTGACAATATAAAGGGTTAAATCCTCCCTCTGTGCCAAGCCCGAGTAGCCAGACTTGTCTCAGTAGTGTTCCATGGGGATACTGCTATGAGTCTCTCTCTAAAGAAAGCAAAGCTACTCCAATCTTCTTCCTATAGCCCTCCTCAAGGGCAGTGGCCAGCAGATCTATGTAACCACAGATCCACTGGCGATGCCTCTATTCCTTGACAGTCTCCCAACTCTTCAGTGTGGGGAGCGAGGCTCTGCAGCACATATGCCCCCCATGTAGACTCTCTAAACTCTTCCTCCACCGTGTCTAGAGCCATCTGCAACTTCAGAGAAGCAACCTATTTGCTAACAAATGAACAAGAGCTAAAAGTTAAGGCCACCATTTGGCCTGGCTTTGTTTAGGGATTGTAGAAGTCTTTGAATAGGCATTACATTTGTATTTAATATCACTTGCCTCTGACATTTACAAGGCTGTATTTGCAAAAGAGCTCATGTTCTTACATCCAGTGTTTGTACCAGTGGTTATACATTGGAGTTCTTGACAAAACAAAACTGTTTTGTTTACTTACATCGTTCAGTATAAGAACATTAAAATCTAAATTTCGGTAGCTGACCTCACTGGTATTTTCTGATGTTGGATGAAAGCTAATGTAATATAAAAATATCTCAATATTAAATTACTAAGATATTAGTGTCATTAATATCTTTTAAAAAGAGATTTAATTAAAAGTCACTTAAGTCATATCTGACAATCAAAAAGGAAACAGGAAGGGAAGCAGGCCTCCCATCAATTGAGGCAAAAGCTTAATGTAGCCAGAGCTCTAGGTGGCAAACCAGGAGCACCAAGGAGAATAGTAAAACATGGGAATTAACCCCAACCAGATTTCCCACCCTAGGCAACTCCATTCCTATATGAATCAGTCTTATTAACTCACATAAGTAAGAATTGGGTCTTTAAGCCCTGATGCCACTTAGCCACAGACTATAGAAGGGGGATTGTAAGGAATTCTGCTTCAGGGAGGCAAAATGTTTCCAAGAAATCTTGGATGCACAGACTCTGCATGTCTGAGATGATATTCTTTTGACAGATGCAACTTACTCTCTCTCTCTCCTGTGCGGTGGGCCAATGTGTTGGGAGAAAGGAGGAAAAAAAAGCCATGGACTTGCCTTCTCCCTTTGGGGGGCTGTGTGCCGTACAGGGCCGGCTCCAGGGTTTTTGCCGCCCCAAGCAGCGGAAAAAAAAAAAGCCGCGATCGCGATTGGCAGCAGCTCCACTGCGCCATTATCTTCTTCGGCAATCCGGCGGCAGGTCCTTCCCTTCGAGAGGGACCGAGGGACCCTCCGCCGAATTGCCGCCGAAGAGCCCGACGTGCTGCCCCTTCCCCTTGGCCGCCCCAAGCACCTGCTTGCTCAGCTGGTGCCTGGAGCCCTGGTGCCATAGAGATAGCAGGGCAGGAGCAACTCCTGTGCTTCGCAGAACACAGTGGCTGCTATTTTGCCTGACCCTTATGTGTGCTCTGAAAGGGGGAAGGGGTCATTACGCCCTTCCTCCACACTATGCTCTTGCTTAAGGGCCTGACAGAATCTGGCCCTGTAACAGGAATGGCAATTTAGATTTATGGTTTACTTCACAATCAACGTTTCAGTATACACTAGAAACTGGTTCTACTGTACCTACAAAGGCACATACAGAGCAAAGGGTAAAACATGGCACCTCCTTCAGGGTGGTGTGCAGAATCTGAGGTATTACTGGTGGGTTTTCAATAATATTTTCACAGAAGCTTTGCCAAGCCCACACTGAATGCCATCAATTTTACCACACTTTTTAGCTGTGGTGTTTCTATACAGACTATGAAGGCTGTATAATTGATGACAGAGCTACAGTGTGTATTCTACTAGAATTGGTTCTAAATCCAGCTGCTCAGTCGAGAGAGAGAAAAAAATAAAAAATGCATGCTTATATCCAAAAATAAAGTACTACTCTAACTGGGTTAATGACTTTGGTTTGCTGTTACTTATTTGTGTTTACTTCTGGATCTATCGACCTAAACTCATCCTATGCTGTTGTAGTTTCCTTAAAATGTAGTGAGCAGTAACCATAGTAACAGCTGCAGTTCCCTTTTTGGGTACGATACATTTAAAGACGATTGCTAACAACAAAATACAATGCCAACATACACAATGTAGCTACTGCCCAAAGCACCAGGCCAAATAGCCAGGGCATCGCTCAACCAGGTGGCTTAATAGGGGTTTTCCTGGTTGAAAATGCCAGGGGGCTAGGAGAGACCGATTGGAAGCTGTGTGTTGAAGGGAGCAAGCCTGCAAGAGTTGTGAGTGTGTGACTGAAGGGAAGCACAGAGACAGAGATTCTTGGGCACAGTTTGCTAGAGTGACCTGCTGACGTTTGTTTCTACTGCGATCAGGAAAAAGGAAATTCATGTACATTTTTTATTAATAAACAAGATTGCATTAAGAATATCTCTGAGTTTCATTATAATTTCTCATTCAAAGAGATACAAACCTACAAGGCTAGCTCCTCAGGCTTAAAAGGCAATAATACAAAACACTAGCTGGGTGACATCTTACTTAACTGAACAAAGGGTAACGGAAAAAACAGAGTCCCCAGGAAGAAAAGAAGAAACTGGAAAAACTTGGATTTGTGATAAGTTACAGGAGCACTGAGATCAAATAAAAATCTTGAGTATTTATCTTAACAAAAAATAAAACCCTTCTGTTTCTAGATTATTCAGTGGAGACCAGAAATAATAAAAAAAGCTGAAAACTATGATGAAATTTTCATTAAATTTAGTTTTATTTCCATATATATCTTAGGCAAGGGCTATGTAGTACTACAATCTCCAACCTATTGTGTGCAAATGAGTTGAGTTTTGTTTTACTGTTATATCGTTGTCATGTAATTTCACTCTCTCAACTCAGCCTGTTTGTCTGTCTCATCCACCTGTCGTGTCCTGACATACGGACTGTAAACCCTCCTTTGTTATTGTCTGGACAACCCCTACTATAACAGGCCTCTGGTCCTTGATTGATGTTCTTAAGCACTACCCCAATGTAAATAATAAATAATCTTGTGAGGTCTTGTGAATTGGATTCTCTGTGAATAATTAAAAGCAATATGATATGTTTATCAATTTACTCTATAGGAAACACACACTGCATCACAAGCTGAAGTCAGTGATATATTTTTAATGGAGGAGGGAGGAGATATTTTCAGGGTGATACTCACCTAACACAATGACCTATTCATCTCCATCATCTATCAATAATTCTCTCTCTGTATACAACCTGTAAATGGCTTGGAACCTAAAACTGTTTTCTCTGCTTGATGTGTGGCCACAGTTGTGGTCAGCAGAGGCACCTAAGCTGAATCTCCTCCATCAGTCTGACAAAGTGAATGACTGGCATTCTCCATGGCCTTTGGAATTCACTTCCTCCCCAACTCTGTAACAGCCAGATTTTTTTAGTTTTCAGGGTGCACTATAAGGTCACTCCTTTCCTCCTTTGACCATGAGGAGTTAGGTATTGGGAAGGGTTGGTAAGTAGTGATGTAAGGTTCTAGTGTGGGACTGTGTGTGGGTTAGTTAATTTCTATTATATTAACATTGTCACTGGGTATTTTATATGATCTGGGGGAATTGATGGGTCTATTTAATTAGTGTATTCTTAAAAGATTGTCAAAAATGCCTAGAGCATTAGGCAGGCATGCTTACTGTACTTTGCGAGACTCTAAATCAAATATATCCAGCATTTGTTTTTTTATCTCCCAACCCCACCTTCCCCAATATATTACAGTGCATCACATCCTACTAGGAACTAACACATCACTGGTTGAACCTTCTTTACATAAATATTTTTTAAAAAACTATTTAGTGTATGTAATTCTGTTTTACACAAACCACAGGAAATTAAAAATGTAGTTTCTGGAAGACAGCTGAAAAGAGCATTCAGATAATTTCATGATACATCATAAGAGTATGGTCCATTGTTATACAATGTATTTGATATGAAGGACCAGAAAATTATAAATGCTATCTGAAAATATATAGTCACAATAACCATGAAAGAATGAGGTCTGCAAAGGATTTCATGAGATTTGCCAACTTTAATGCAAGAATTATAGCACGTAGCAAACTGCTGTAGCTCTTAATATTGCATGTAAACTTAACAGGACAGTTTAATAATAGATTATTTTTGTGACAAGATGCAAACCTACTGTCTGAAGAATCTTCCTTTATCCTGTACTTGCCATTTTTTTTTTATTAAGAAATTGTGTCTAGCAGGATTTGCTTTGTAATGAAAGCTGTAAAATAATCCCAGTGTCATATCTTGGCAAGCCTACAATAAGAGTTCACTTGCTGGTGAAGTAAACATTGCTTCCCTTTTAAAAGATTATTAATGGGTCAAGCAGGCTGCTGTTTGTGGCTCATGAACTATAGAATGGACTGGAAGTCCTGTTTTAAACTTACCATTTTTGATCTTTGATGCATTGATTTGCTTGAAAAGAAACCCTCCTACACACTCCCTTTTATTCTCTGTTCTACATACGTTGATATTTGTATTACTGAGCAGAAAAGATATGTTCTAAGGTCCCAGTTCAGCAAAGTGCTTAAACACATACTTTATTTTAAGCCCATAAGCAATCCCATTGAGTGCAATGAGGAAACCACTGAGGAAGTGAGTCCATACTCCAATGGTTAGGGTGCTAGCCTGGGACACAGGAGATTTGGGGTTTGACTCCCTGTTCTGCCACAGACTTCAAGTGTGCTCTTGAGCAAGTCACTTGTCTCCCTCTGCAAAATGGGAATAATAGCACTTCCCTGTCTCATAGGGGTGTGGCAAGAATAAATACATTGAGGATTGCGAGGTATGTTTAATAATATTGGGTTCCTAGCTGGGCCTCTTGCTCTCTCTTTTTTAAAATAAGACAGTTCATGCTAGGTTGAGATTTTCTTTATTATATTAATATTAATTCATTTATAACAGATTCAAGTGAACTGCATTTCCTGCATGTTTTTAAAGATTTCAGAAATTAGCTAATCTCTCAGCCAAAAATAGTGTACCAGAATTGTTTAAGGAAGCTATAGACAGTATTAGTGAAGGAGAATTTGTACCGGTAGCTTGTGCTGGCAGTTCTTGCCTTCGTACACAGAGAAGATCTTGTCATATTTTATTAAAAAGCTAGTTTGTACTTTTATTATGTTACAGTGATCATATTTTATTTTTTTGAATGAGAAGGAAAGTTCCCATTGGCAAGCTTCTGGGACCATGTGCATCCACGTATGGACTTAGCACTGGGAAAAGCTTTTTCAGTAGCTGGTACATCATTAGTTTAAAGGAAGTGAAGAGCTGCAAATGTTTTTAAGGAAAACACAGACTGGACACATCCTGTAATTCTCCCCCTCCACCCCGATGATGAGCTAATTTGTTCTGTTTACAAAGGCACAAAAGAAAACATAGAATTGCCATACTGAATCAGACCCAAAGTCCATCTATCCCAGAAATGTCTTTAAGGGTGGCCAGCACCAGATACTTTAGAGGAAGGTGCTGGAACAGTAGCTGTCAAAAATGTCCTGCTTACCTGTAGCTTGGAGTAAGAGATATGTTGAAACCCCCATAGCCATACAAGAAAGCAGGATGAGATCCATCCAATTTAATTCCCTTCTTGTGGACAATAAACATTGGGATCTTGGTACCATCTTTGCTGGGGTAGAAAACCTAGGATAACACAGAGGAAAGATGTTTGAAGTACTGTTAGTGCTGGGAACTATGAAAACTCACAAGTAGTTATTTCTATGCTTTTATTTTATACGGCTAGAAGTCTGGGAACTGTCGAACTGTAGCCTTTCCCCCGTAATTTAATAGTTTGTTACTGCAAAAATAGCCATTGCTATCATCATCCACAAGGTGTGTGAAATGGTTTGCCCCTGACCTGACTGACAGTTTTAAAAAATATGTATCAAAATAAGACCAAACACCTTATTAAGAGTATGATTCTGCTACCTTTACTCACCCTGAATAGTACTTACTCAAATGACTAATGGTCATTGAAAACTTTATGAAAGGAATATAATAAGCTACAGAGACAAACAGGAAAGACAGTCATAAGAAAGAAATTACAAATTAAGATAAAATATATATTTTTAAAATACTAGAACTAGACATTGACACAAGAAAGAAAGCAGGGTAACAGAGGTAGGAGAAGGAAGCTTGTGACAAATAATGTTGACCAGTGTCAATGGTTTCAATGAATTTAATGCTTCAGCAGCTCCCCAAAAGATTGAGTAGGCAATTAGAGCTATCAGAAGCTGTCAAGGCTGCTTCCCCACTCTGAACTTTAGGGTACAGATGTGGGGGCCTGCATGAAAACTTCTAAGCTTAACTACCAGCTTAGATCTGGTCCGCTGCCACCACTCTTGATGCTAATTCCCTTCCCTGGGTAGCCTTGAGAGACTCTTCACCAATTCCCTGGTGAATACAGATCCAAACCCCTTGGATCTTAAAACAAGGAGAAATTAACCATCCCCCCTCCTCCCTTCCACCAAGTCCTGGTGGATCAAGATCCAACCCCCTTGGATCTAAAAACAAGGAAAAATCAATCAGGTTCTTAAAAAGAAGGCTTTTAATTAAAGAAAAAGGTAAAAATCATCTCTGTAAAATCAGGATGGAAAATAACTTTACAGGGTAATCAAACTTAAAGAGCCCAGAGGACCCCCCCTCTAGCCTTAGGTTCAAAGTTACAGCAAACAGAGGTAAACACCCTAGTAAAAGGTACATTTACAAGTTGAGAAAACAAAGGTAAACTAACACGCCTTGCCTGGCTCTTTACTTACAAGTCTGAAATATGAGAGACTTGTTCAGAAAGATGTGGAGAGCCTAGATTGATGTCTGGTCCCTCTTAGTCCCAAGAGCGAACAACCCCCAAAAACAAAGAGTACAAACAAAAGCCTTCCCCCCACCAAGATTTGAAAGTATCTTGTCCCCTTATTGGTCCTTTGGGTCAGATGTCAGCCAGGTTACCTGAGCTTCTTAACCCTTTACAGGTAAAAGGATTTTGGAGTCTCTGGCCAGGAGGGATTTTATAGTACTGTACACAGGAGGGCTGTTACCCTTCCCTTTATAGTTATGACAGAAGCTGACAAATAATTCTTTTAAGAATTACATCTCAAAATTCCAGATACTGTTGCTGCACTAGCAACAGGAGAAACTGATAAGCTTATGGTAAAAATTTAGTGATAGCCCACTAAGGACTAGGTTAGTACTAGATAACTGGAGATTTCGTGACACCATATGAGTATTTAAACAGGGATCATAAAATAAAATAAAATAAAAATGTAGCCCCTGTATGGGATTGATCCTAGATTACTGAAGACAACTGGAGTTTGGGACCTAAAAGCACAATTTTAACTATGAGCGGCAGACTGCAGCATTTTAAAAATCCATGGTAACATATCTAGGAATATTTATGTTTGAAAAACATCATGTTTTATTTATTTTTATTGTGGATATTCTTGGGTTGGCCCACGGCTGTTCCATCATTAGCCACAACAGCATTATTACATTTGTATTAATAGCATTTTTCACCAATCAGAAGAAGAGTCACTTTCACACATCATATTTTAGGCAACAGAGTGATCTTTGACTGGTCTAACAGTTTAGGTCTAACTCTAAACACTTTTACAGTAATGAAATCACTGAGATGGAAAGAGACTACTGAACATTTTTAAAATGTATAATCTAGTAAGGGACACACACACACACATCCGGATTTCAGAAAAAGCATTTACACTTGACCTTAGAACTGGCTGATTTGCAAGGTTAAAAAAAAATTAATAGTTTCCTATTATAACAAATTCAAATTGGTTTGGGAATACAAACCAGAGAGTATTATTAAAGAAGCACAAATGTCAAGATTGTGGTGGGTGAAAGGGCTGAAGTGGTGAAATAGGTGGGAAGTGACAAAATGGCCAGCATGCAACCCATTGTTTGCTTTGCACTGTACATACCTAACTATGAATAATAGGATGATGCTGTATAGCCTGGTGGGAAAGAACGCAGAAGAAAATACAGCATAGAGGAACAAAACAAATCTAAAGTAATTTGACTAAGTAAGGCTAATGGACTGAAAAATGGCTTATGCTATTCAGTGGAGTAAGAAAGAACAGGAGGATATTAAATAATCGTGGATGTTACAAGCTCACAAAATTTTAATACAGAAGACAAACCATGAAGAATTCTTAAGATGAATGAATAATGCACTGAAACCAAGGACAAGACATCTGGCAAAAATATAAAAATAGAAATAGCAATCTACATCCAGAAATGAAAGCCTCATCTCCAAAGGACTTATCTACACTTACAGTAGTGCAGCAGCACCGCTGGAGCACTTAGTGAAGACACTACCTGTGCTGACGGGAACTTGTCCCATTGGCACTCCACCTCCCCAAGAGGTGGTAGCTTTGTTGACGGGAGAGGCCCTCCTTTGACATAGCACTGTTTATGCTGATGGTTAGGTCAGATTTTCCACATCCCTCAGTGATGTAGTTATACCAACAAAGTTTGTAGTGTAGACCAGGGCTACGAAAGCTCCTGGGACTACACTGGGTCCAGGACTGAAGCCAGGTGCCCAGAGTCAGTTTATCCAATCCTGTCTGGCTTATTTTATTCCTGGGAGGGTGGGAGGGAGTGAGAGTGGGAGAAAGAGGAGCTGAGTCAATCCCGTCTGAACTGCGCAGTTGGGTGGAACCGTATTCTGCTCACAGAGCCAGCCAAGCTCTCCAACAAGACACTCAATAAAGGCTTGAAGCAGGAGACACAGACCCTTCCTTTTGCCCCCTGGGTTTTCTCAGCCTAACTCTCTCCCTTAAGCCTGCAGGGGCACCAGCTGCTGCAAATACCTCAAAAGGGGAAGCACAGCTGAGGGGACAATCACCCCTAAAATCAATGCAGCCCTGGGACAGAGCTGCGGATCAGATCAACACATTACAAAGCCGAGCTGTTAGTCAGAAATTGGAAATTGTTTGGAATTTCCCTCAGTAAAGCTCTGCAGCAGGGAGGCCTCGCTAAGCCGCCAGCTGTTGTGGAGGCAGAAAAATCCTGGAGGGAAATTCAGGAGATGGGGCATTTCGCTGCTATCATTGACTGTCAGGTCCGAATCTTCCCCCAAGCTGCAAACAGGCTAAAGTACCATTGTGTTGGAGTTTTGGACAAGGATTTTGTGGCTACCATGATCCTGCTAAATCTGGGGGAAAAGTTGGGGGTATCTCATCCTTAAACTGATGGTGCTGATTCAATTCATAAGAGCACAGAAATTCCAAGGCAGTGGCTTTGTATTAAGCCACTCACTTCAGTGTGAATGAGTATTACAGCACATAACATATGGTTGCACACTATTCTGAAATCCACCAAATAGCGTAGCTCATTTTATGTTGTTAGTGGCAAGCAGAGCCCTGTGTTTTTTTGCAAATGTGAAATAATATAAAATAAAACAAAAAACAATGATTAAAACAACATATGATGAAAAACCTCACTCTGCAGCAGCTCCTGCCCCTCCAGGCTGGTCCTGGATCCCTGCTCTGGGCATTGCAACTTTGTGCATGGGATTACAGTGCTGCTCAGGTCTGGCCTAGCCACCCCTCTGTCATGATGATGGGAGGGTGGCCGTGCCAAATTTGAACAAGTGGCATTGTGACCTGACACATGGGATTGCAGTGCCGCTCAGGACCTGCCCCCTCCCATCCTGGGGGGCAGGCCCCGACCCGCCGGTGTGGGGAGGGGGAGTTTGGAAAAAATGATATAACAAGAAATTCACAAGAAATAAAATGCAAAATTATAAAAAAAAAAAAAGTAAAAAGAATTTCATGGGTCTCTAGTAATAAATTGTACCAATTCCTTCCCTCCAGCTCCCCTAGTTTAGGGATTCAAAGGTTCTAAGCTGCTGTGTATCATATACATTATGAGCTTTCCCAGCTCCTGCAAACTGGCTTCGAGCATACCTTTGTATCAGTTTGGCTTCCTTACCTTTCAGATGTCAACTGTCTCCACAGACTAAGGAATAAGATCAAGCCCTCCACTATAACTTTGTTCTATTCATAACTGACAAGTTCTGTGCAGCTCCACATGTGACATTTTATGAAAATCACTTAATGAGCTGAAGGGCATACAACCATAAATTTCAACTTATGAAGAACACACCTGCCCCCAAGCATTGGCCATGGGTAGGGCATGGAGCTGCAGAACACTTGGCAGGTATAGCTGCAGCTGTGGTGTTGGTGTGCTGGTGTTTCTGGGCTCTGTCTGAAGGCTTCTGAGATTGCTGGGGTGGGTGGGGGGCTAATATGCTGGGGTGCTGTATGGGAAGTAGGTGGGGTTGTCTAAGGAGTTGGGGGAGTTGACATGGCATTCTGGAGTGGGCATTGGGGGCCAGTCTTGAGCACTCATCTTCTACCCTCACTAGCTGTGTGGCCTCTGCTGCTGCATCTGCTCTCAACTACTGCAGCAGACTGCTCCTCCCATCTGCTCCTTCCCTGCTGTATTCCAGTATGGGGAACAGCATGAGGGAAACTCAAGGATCTGCCCCATGTGATGTAGCAGAAAGGCAGAACCGCTGGCAAACGCTTGCTGCCTTCCCACAGCTCAGCCACATACACGGGCATTCTGCTGAGATGTGGGAATGCATGACAGGGCAACCAAATCTGGGAATGTCATGCAAAATGTGTCACATTTGGCAGCCTTGGCTATTGTACTCCCCACCAGGGTAGAAGCTGACCATTGAGTGCCATCCCTGACTTTGGAATTTTCTGACCAAAAAAAAAATCAGGTTAAACTTATTGGAAAAAATGATCATGAGAAGTTGGATGAGCCAGGACATTGGTAATGGGAGATAGAACCTCTTAAGCTTTTGGTGGCAGCTTCAAATCAAGTCTCAGCCTGGTAGAGATCAAATGTTGCTACCATCCAATTGCTGCTCAGTAGACTATATCAGGGATTCTCAGTTTTTCACAGTATGTACCAAATCTTAACAGATTTTCTTGAGGACCACTTCCCTTTCAATTGCATAGACTGTCTCCCCTTCCATTTCTGATTGCATATTATAGTGGCAACTACATACATTGCTGACTTGTAAAAGTAATATCAGGTAAGTATTTAATGTATTTCAGCTGTCTTTTAACGAAATTTAGCATCTGGAAACAAGGAGAACCAATACAGAGAACCAGCTGGCTCTCTGCAGACCACTCATAACAGCTCTGACATACAAGCTGAAAATCACTGATCTTTATGAACTGAGTCTAAGGATGTCTGCTCCCAAGCAGACAAGTGTCCATATCACAAAAACTACCTTTCTGAGACTGCCAAAGGATGGTATGAATCTGAAAGCTGAACTCCATGCACTCTCTCTCTCACTTCTGTGGTTGTCTACACACTAACATAATTAAAACCCAACTATGTTATTTTAGTGTAACACCTTTTGTTATTTCAGTGCAAGTCTGCCTGTGGACAATCTTACTTAGCATTAAGCCTGTCCTATTTTGGATTTAAATAAAAACCAAATTAAGCCAAATTGATATAAGACATTCTTAATCCGAAACAAGAGCATCCACACAAAGACTTGCACCAAAACAACAAAAAGTGTGAACTAAAACCAATTATTTTGGTGTATTTTAGCTCCCAGAAGTGCCCCACTAGATTAGATTTGAGGCATGTTGGTGTGGTAGTTTGCACTGTTTCTACCTATGCTGTATTTGTTCTATGGATAAATAGAAGATTTAAAGCACCAGGAATGCAGTCAGGTTTGTTCTAACAAGCACGCAGTGTTTTTAAAAGGATTTTAATTTCCATTTTATTCACGATGATGCTTGTAATTAATCCACATTTCTAATATTTAAAGAGATTTGGATTAAAAAACCTTCTTATGAGGGCATCACCAGTTAGCAACTGCTTGTCCTAAACTTTTCAGTTAATGACAATTTAACTGAAGAAGTTATTCTTCATGGCTGAGCTTTTTAGCATCATTATTTACAGCTTCTATTCTAATTAAAACTAAAAAGAAACAAAAGCAGAATGACATTTGTTACACGGCTGCCTGTTTTCAAAGGAAAGTGAGACACCCTCATGTTTATGACACCACACTGAACACTAAACAGGAGTTATTTTTACAGCTATCCAATGAGCCCCAACAGAAATATGATCCTTTCCAACACATGGTATTTAGTAAGTATCTTTATCATGAGCACTAGCTGTAAAGTGAAATACAAAGCCTTCATGGCATCTCACTTAAAAAAACCCCACCAATTTTTGTTTCCTGAGGGGCTAAGCAAATACAAGTAATTTCACAAATGAAAAACAAAGACAGCATACCTCCGGGAACTTACCTCTGGGAAGTTTACAAAAGTTTTCTTTAATTTACTATTCCAGTTTATATCATATATCATTTTGTGAAATTTAGGGACAAAGCTTTACATCATTTTTGCCCACCTTAAAACGGTTTCTAGCTATTGGCATGACCACTGGCGTCACCCATGAAACATGCAACAGCAATCACTAAAAAGTTATAAAGCTATCAAAAGGGTTTTTGGGTTTTTTTTGTTCGTTTGGGGTGGGTGTAGTTTTTTATTTTGTTTTGTTAAAATGCTTATTTTAAAAACTTCTAGGAGTTAAAGTATTTCAGTGGAGATAAAATCGCTTGGGCAGAGACCAGTACCGAGAGGTTCAGGGAAAACACTTCCTAAAAACTTTATCGATTGACTCCAGTGGAGCTACACCAATTTCTACCAGCTGAGGATCTGGCCCTCCAAATCTTTCCACCAAGTGACTGCTGTTGGTAGATCAGTTACTTTCCCTTGACTACAAGCTGCCAGTAATTTCCCTTCCCCCATTCTAAACTTGAGCTTTTCTAACAACTGTCTGAAGACTGGTTTAAGAGGTTTTTTTTTTATCATTATCACCAGTGAAGATTAAACACTCCTTTAAATGAAAAGACAACAAAGAAAAACAGCACGTCAAGGTGACACTGCTGTTCAGAATTTAAAAGTGTTTCACTCCAACTATCTTTGTTGAAATAATGATTACTCCCCTGTCCCTCCCCCCAGGATGAACAAACAGGAAGTGAGGAATCAATTCAGGAGACACTGAGATATGTGAAGCTATTTACGCTTCTTCAAATAGACTATTTTCAACTGATTCAATCTCACCTTAAATTTGGTGCTACCTCTGAAGTAACTGTCTATCAGTTTATTCATAGGACCAATAATGGGAAGTGCTTCTATCTGAGAGATTAAGGTAAACTGGAAAGGGCAAGCCCTACAGAGGGAAGAATGTCTAGCGATGGTATTTCACGTCTAATTTTAGACTCTGACAGCTTTTACTGGAGAATGTTTATAAAAGGGTACTACTGGTTTCTGTTTGATCAGAGCTAGGAGAGATCCATTTGTGCTAGTTACAGTGTATTATTAAAGTATATTTATTAGCAATGGTTAATAATAGAGTGCACGTCTGTTGCAGCTATAGTATACCAAAAAGGCAAATAAATAAAAAACTTTTGAAGAAAACATTGACAAGGCTTCAATCAAATCTCCTTACATTATGAGATAAACTTACATATGACTAATTTATGGGGTGGAGGTAAGACTAAAAACAACCATTCTCAAAATTATAGCCCTGCAGCAAACGGTGCTATAGAGTTGAGAAAGTACTCTTATTATATACAACACTTTGTGCTGCTCTGGCAGTTTAAAGAAGCCTTGGAGTGGTTGTAAATGTATCTTCTGCTGAGCTTAAGGACCCTTTATGCAGTTGGAGCAGTGCAAAGCGGTTTTAGTGTACATGAGAATCAGGACCCCTAACACTTAAGAAAAGCATAAGAAATAAGCACAAAAGACTTCAAATCAAACAAATATTTTAAGAAAGTCTTCTGCACCATTTCTGAGTCATCCAAGCGTTACAGAAACTTGCATTCCAGAGATGGCTTTGTTTTAAAACTTTAAATCTTGCATAGTCATCATCCTCAACAAAGAAGGCAACTTGGCTAAGTGGTTTTTTGATAATTTTTTCACTCTCCACCCTGGCTTCTCTAGAACTCCCATTATTCACGCATCACTTTGTACCTTTTCTTACGCTGTCCCTTAGGCTTTGAAGGCTCCTCTAAATAATGCACGTCTAGAGCACACCTTTGCCACCAAAACCCCACCTGTTCCAGGAAGCATTTCAGCGCTACATAAGTTCTGTTTTCTTAAGGCACTCTAGGGACGGAGGTACACCACCACACGGGGCTCCCGGGACACTGCCTCCTACCCCCTACTTCTTGTACAGGTCTTTGTTCTTTTATTGTTGTTATTTTGAAAGCTTTTTATATATGGGGAATAGGTAGAAAGCCCTTATTTCTTTTGGTTAAGATTCACTTAGAGCATAGGAGACCTGCCATTCAGTTATATATGAAACAGATAGCCCTTGAAAAGGAAAGCGTCTATGGTTATCCAACTCAACCTCTAAGGTGACAAGTAGTGTCCTTTGCTCCATTCCTCCAGAACCGTGCAAGAGTATAGACTTTGCTTACGTACTTTAGCTTTTGGTGTGGCATGAAAAGGACTCCGGATAGAATGAATGTAGACAACAATTTTCCGTCACTCACAAAAAAAAAAAAAAAATTGATGCCGAAGTTGAGATAGACACATCGAACCAAAAAACCTCCCCAAATCACCAAAACAATTCTCATGTGAGTAATTATAAAATCTGTTCCAGTTCATGCACCTCAAGGGACACCATCAATTTAAAAGTCATACTTCTGTCTGACTTTCCCCCCATCCTCTCAATACTATTATAATACCTAAAATTACTAAAATTTAAAGTGAACTAAGGGGCAGGCGGAAGAAAAATCACCTTACAATCGGATAGAAAAATCACCTTATTTTCAGGTTTTTCCTTGTTGTGACATGTTTGTTTCTTTCATGTGACAGCAGTTTATGAATAGTTCTCTTCACTGTTTCCCCTGTTTAATCACTCAGTTAGCCAGTTTCTCCTTCTGTGTGTGTAGGTCTCTCACACACAGCATGAATGGAGAAGATTTTTTTAAAAATAGGAAAATCTGATTTTAAACCCACAAAAATTGTCAAGGGAAAAATGGGAAGGTGTAGTAACTGAAATTAAAAAAAAAAAAAAAGTTGAAAATAAAGGATTAGATTTCAAGATGTTATAAAAAAGTTAGAGAGTTTTTATAGTAAAGATTACAGATTACTGGGTCCTAAAATTAATGCACTAGCAATCTGAAGAATAGGCCCTATTTATTTCTTTTAAATTCATTTTTTAAATTTAATTTCAAGTGCCCAACCTGACACAAAACCTTTCCCTGCTTAACTATGAAATGGAGACCCTTGATTGGGTTTAAAATAACTCGCTGTCTGAAGACCACAGAGGTGTACAGTTTGAAATTTGTGGTATAATAATATATCCCAAATTACCATGATCGGGCACCAACAGTACCTTTAATAAAGTCTGCACCGTTTTTAAAAAACCCACACAAATATATTTGGAGGAATACAGTTATAGAAATTGAACACTTGAAGAAAATTTTCACACCATGGTGGCTATAAGCTAGGGACCCAAATCTATACTTGGATGTTTAAATAAAAGTGACTTGATTTTCAGTGGTGCTGAGCACAGACAGCTCCCAGTGACTTTAATGGGAATTGCCAGTACACTAAAAACCTCGGAAAAGCAGACCACAAGAGCCTAATTTTAAGTAGCCAAGTTTGAAATGTTGGCTTTAATCTTTTGACACCTGGAGTGAAATCTTGGCCCCACTGAAGTCGATGGTAAAACTCCCATTGACTTCCACGGAGCCACAATTTCAGCTCTGGTTTCCAAGTTTTTAAAACCAAGTGTTAACACTGAGAAAACCACTACACACTCTATTCTAGTCTAGTTCTTATGTGGCCCTCATCACTGCGGTATCATGAATGCCTAAATTCTGGGCTGTGGCTGAGGAGTGCTTAGCACATCACAGGATGTCTCAACTAATATTGGGGCAATGCTGGCAGCAGTCCAGTCCTCAGGATAAATTTGTGTCAGGAGCCAATGGACCAAGTGGCCATTCTCACAGCCAGAAACTGACAGAGTATAAGAGACCTGCTCTCTCTCTGTTCATACATATGTACCAGGCGGTGGGAGGAATGGTGGGGGGGAGCTGTTACAGTAGCTCCATGCTATTTGAGATTTCCTGCTATTTAGGAGGAATCCTACAGTAGTCTCTTACACTGGCTTTAAGACAACTTTGTGCTGGCAGATGGATGCAAAGCTGCCCTAACACTGGGCAGGACCTGAGCCAAAGTAACTTGGGCATAGTAAAAAATTCATATAGGTAAAAGCCTCAAAGACCACCTTTTACAGATAATTGCAAAATCACTACAGAAATAATCAAGAAGCTCTTTAGAAGAGATCATTTTACCACCCACCCATTGGGACTCGAAGCAGTCTCATGCTGATGGAGGCTAAGTGCCAGAAGATAGTCATTTAGAAACATTCCTCGTTAGTGAGCCTAGCAATCTAGCAGCAAATGGCTGCTGGGAAGCAGCTCACCAGGTGGTAGAAGGAATGGGGAGAAAGTGAGAAAAAAATAAATCAAAGTTCAGAAATCCTGCAGGGAAGGCATAGAAAAAAATATTTGTGAATCATTCATTTACTTGGTTAAATGAAAGGTTTTGTTCCCTTTGCATAAATATCAAGTGTCAAAGGTGTAAGTGGCAAAATGCACCAAATCAGTCCCTTTAAAGAGCCACTAGATAAAGGATGCTTTTAACAATGGGATAGAAAATTAAACCATTCTATAAAGGTTCTTCTACTGCCCTCATCATGGTGGTATCTGAGACCCTTCCAGTAATGCAACTAACACTTGTCATGTGTGGTTTGTTCTCTCTCTGTCATCGTTTCCCCAGAGGGAAAATTGTGTGTGCAGTGTAGAGTTTTGTTGTCTTATTTTTGTTATAAATTAAAATGTACACTGTGCTATGTGTTGATATTAGTGAAGGCAAGGTCGAAGAAGTAAGCCTTGCACTTGGAACAAAAAGGGGCAAGTTATTTGAAGTTTCTAGCCCAAATGGAGATCACTAGGTCTTTCTTACATGATTTCTGTTTGTGTGCATATATACACACACATACATACATATAAAGTGTAACACAATGTGAGCAAGCTACTACAAAGAAACAAAATTGTAATTAACAGCTGGTAGCCCGATTCCCTTAATTAAAACAAGGCCAGGATAGATAAAAATCAATGATCTTTTAAAGAAAAAATTAAAAATTGAATTTTTTAAATTTAAATAGGATTTTTTTTTTTATTAAAATGCTTTTTGAGGGGGGGAAAAAAAACACCTATCTAAAGCCCCCACCACTGGCCGCAGTTTGCCGTTCCAGGCCAATGGGTGCTGCGGGAAACAGCGCGGGCCGAGGGATGTGCTGGCCGCTGCTTCCTGCAACCCCCATTGCTCTGGAACGGCAAACCATGGTCAGTGGGAGCTGCTATCGGCCTAACCTGCGGACGCTGCAGGTAAACAAACCGGCCCGGTCCGCCAGCGATTTCCCTGACGGGCTGCGTGCCAAAGGTTGCCGATCCCTGGTTTAGAAGATACTATCAGAGATGCTTAGTTTTGCAGTTCTCAAACTGTGGATTTGTACCTCTAGAGGTAACATGCTTGTTAACAGCAAAAATGTTTTAAAATAAATAAATATATAGAGATGAGAAATAACAGATCTCAACTCTATTGTCCCTCTGCAAATTTGTGTACACAGAGTCAATCACTTACCTCTCTCTAAAAGTGCAAAGTTTCAATAAGTTCAATGAATAGAAGATTGTTGGGGGTGGAATAGATCTGGACAAGGAGAAGTAGTCTGGAAATAAATGTGAGACAGGAGGGACACATGCTTGTTTTGTTAAAATATTTTATGTTTGCTGTTGAAGAAAAAAATCCAGAATACTTAACATTGTTGTTTTAGTTAAATAAAATAATTTAAATGTCTGTCTGGTGATGTTCTCCTCCTAATACAGCATGGCAAGAAAATCCTCCAAATATTAATGATTAACCTGTTTAATTGGAGATAGTTCACCTCCCAATGACTTCATAAATATCTGCTTCAATTATCTTTGGTAAATGAAACAACCAAACAATCATTCATTTTCTGATATAGCTGTAAAACTCATCTGAAAAGTTTTCAAAATAAATCACTGTTTAAAAATGTATAGTGTGTACCTTCTAAAAATGAAACCTACATGTATCTCTGAGTTGTGAAGAATATGTATTAAGGTTATAACAACCAACACGAATGCATTTTTATGTAGAAAACCATGATTACATTGAGTCTTCCTGACTAGTGATTTAAATCACGATTTAAATAAATCAAATCCACCCTGAACAAGGCTTTACTTCAATGAGGCGATTGCTCCAAGAGATTTACTATAATACTATACTGACAGATAAAAAGCCAAAAAACAACCACAATCACCTCCATGTAGAAAATCAGCTCAACTTATAATGATGTAGACAAGAATTCATCTTAGACAACACTGGTAACTCCTTTTTCCCCTTCGCTGTCCTCCTCTCAACACTCTCCAAGTGAGGTGATACAGCTAAACAACTGGCAACAGTAATGGATAGCATACTGAATGATGCGACAGGTGCTTTAAAAAAATATTGAAACAAAGGAGAGGAGGCGGCTACGAGCCATCTGTAACCAAGATAAAGACATGTTCCCATGAGATTCTGTTTGTACAAACTGGTGGCAAGGCTTGACTGGATTTTACTGCTCCTTTTGGCAAAGCGTACCAGAGCCACTACCTCTACACTGTAGTCTTTGTGGCCGCCTCCTGTGTGCTTGGAAGTTGTCTAGAAATGTTTTTTGGTTTGTTATTTAACCAAGCACTTACTTTTCTAGTTTTGAAGCAGACACTCAAATCTAGCAACCCCCTATTTCTTTCTTAATAAAGGCTGAGATTAGAGGACTTTAATATATACAATATTATTATTGTTTATTTATAAGGCAGATTGTGGTAGTGGTCATGTCCAGGCTTCACACTTTTAAAAATCTTGGCAATGGGCGCTACCATTTCTAAGTAATAATTATGAGGTTCTTTGTCCTTACCTCTTTATAAGAAATGTGCAGGGATTTGCTATACTTGCCAGTACATGCTTCAAAACCAGTTCCACACATTTTACCCCAGCTCATGCAAATGCTTATACGAAAGATTTTGCTGACTTAAAAGCCTGTGATGCCCTTCCATTTGAGGTTTCTCAATCAGGAACAACATTATGTCTTAGACTTGGGTTTGAGTTTAGGTTGTGTTTCCCCCAATCTACATAAGCAAAAATGGAAAAACTTGATTATTCCTGCTAATGGGTTAGAGAAATTAAATCCCCCTCCCAAGTAACCCCCAGGGTGTTAGATTACAAAAGGACTAAGGATCAGGTACTTTGATTTCAACAGCATCTCCTGGTGAGCACCTCCTGTGTTAGAATGTTGCAGAGATGACACTTCATTGTTTTTAAATCTGTAAACCATGGATGAACCTGAAGAAAAGTAACCCAACGAACAGTAGAAAGCAGAAAAGAATACTAAGAATGACTTCCTGTAACACTGCTGTAGCAATATTTAGAGAAAAAAATGGCACTGGAGATACTCATAAAATAATGCATCCTGGTAGCAATATCAGTTTATGGTCTGATTCACAGAAGGACAACATATTAGGACTTCTGGCTCTTTGGTCTGATAATATTAATGTCAAAAAGTACAGTGACCCAGAGCTGTAATACTTCTGGGGCTAGGGGAGAAACAAAAACCAAAAAGAATGGTAAAAAATTTAAAGTATGTCATGATGCTGTGGATATAATGGGTAGTCTACAGTGATCTCTTCCTTGGGCCATCTGCAAACAACATTGCAAAAAACCCCATCTCTTTCTAATTCCCAAAACTGTTAAATCACCAAAGAGAAAAAAATAATGATGGTAACTCAGCAAATCTCTGGGTAGTTTAGCTTCCAGAACTACGAGTTCTAATGGAGTTCAACAAACACTAAAGTGTAGAAGGGAAACCCAGGGAATATTTAAACTGAAGCATTCCTTGATTTCAGGGGTCCTGGCCTTTTAGGGTATGCGTGGACCAGGGGTAGGCAACCTATGGCACGCGTGCCAAAGGCGGCATGCTAGCTGATTTTCAGTGGCACTCACACTGCCTGGGTCCTGGCCACCGGTCTGGGGGGCTCTGCATTTTAATTTAATTTTAAATGAAGCTTCTTAAACATTTTAAAAACCTTATTTACTTTACATACAACAATAGTTTAGTTATAGATTATAGACTTATAGAAAGAGACCTTCTAAAAAACGTTAAAATGTATTACTGGCACGCGAAACCTTAAATTAGAGTGAATAAATGAAGACTCGGTACACCACTTCTGAAAGGCTGCCGACCCCTGGTGTAGACTGTAATAAAAAACCTGTAGCTTGCCCATGTGAGCTGACTCAGGCTCACAGCTCTCAGGCTAAGGGCCTGTTTAAATGCAGTGCAGCCGTGCAGACACTGCAATTAAACAGCCTCAGCCCAAGCCCCACAAACCCGAGTCAGCTAACACGGGCCAGCTATGGGTTTAATTGCAGTCTAGACATAGCCTTACATTTGAAACTCCTCTACACATCGAAATCTTCTCACATAAGCAATGACTCTTAATGAGGAATACCACTTTACATCAGTCTTTCCTACTGTCAACAGCTACCATTGTTTACCACACGCTGTCACCTTTGATGCTAGTTCATATATTAGCTGAAAAACGAACACATATTTTCTCTTATCTGTGAGAACAGCAGTCCAGGACTATGGAGACCTTCTATTTCTTGCTATCATTCATCTTAGCAGTTCAAACAATGGTTGTTATGAATGTTAATGATACTTTCAACAGGCTTCCCCTACCCCATAAATCTCCATGAAATGTCTCAAGGACAGAACAGAAATAATTAATCTAAGTAAAGATAATATACTCTAAATACCTATGGGTAATGTATTTATATGTTAACAGAATTAAGTCAACTCCTAAATGAAGATGCTAACTAAAATATCTTTAATAAGATTGTCCACTGATGAATTTGTTTTGTGTTAAAGACAGCTAACTAACAAGCAAGGAAAAAAAATTAAAACAGCAAACCAAACCCAAACTCTTGTAATTAGCGATTGAACTGGATTTGGGGGGTGGGTGGAAAGAGATAACTGTGATCTTTGATCATTTTTTGAAACAAACCATTTTTACAAAGGTGCAGAAATACTCAGATACTATTTAAAAAAAAAGCTGATTTTTTTTTTTTTTTTTGCCATGGCATGATATAGAAGTGATAAAATCTAATGAGAAGAAAGCCTATTCACACAAGACTTCCAGCACAGTTTTTCCACAGATTCAAGTAATTTGGATTCACTTGAATTTTTGGATGTTTATCCAAATGCAAAGTCCAAACTTTCTGAGGTTCACCTGTCGTGTCTTTTGACCAGTGAATGAGAATATGTAACTCAGTTCTAGTCTTTTCATGAGATAACTTGCTACTGAATTAAAGTTGGCTTAACTCGTCCTTTGCTGTTGTCATAAATTTGCTAACAAACTACCATTGTACTCATGTTCTAAACTGAGGTTATTTTGTTTATTGCATCAAGAACATTAAGAGGCTGTTGAGAAAAGGGCTTTGAACATGGTTTCATTTTGATATATGCTACCAAAAAACTCCCCAAAACACTGAGGCTCTGAGAGGTTCCTTGAAATATGCCCATTTCTGGCCTTGAGCAAGTGGGTAAGTAGAACTTTTCCAGGATGACCTAATATAAATTAAGTTTATTTGCATTTTATAGGAATATTTACAAGTGCACAAGTTATAAACTTCACTAATTATCCTATGGTTTTGATTACTGTAATCACTGTACAATTACCATTATTATTGCTAAAGCCACCAACTGAATTTCAGGGCTCTTGTACACGTTGGATCCCCTACACAATTGTGACTTACTCTTTCATGGCCATCATGCATTTTTCCTATTTAGGAGCCTATGACTAAGGATATGATTTGATCATGGACGTCACCAGCCCCAGTGTGATCATACCTGATTTTGTACATTTTTTACCATGACTGCCCCATGAATTTTGCCTAATTTTAGTGTGACAAAATCGCATCCATACCCATGATTGATTCGGGCACTGGAATTATTCCAATTTTATCCTCTCTCAGCTGCTGTAATTATAATGTCAGACCCCAATCATTTACTGATTACTACTGAAGTGTGTGTTTAGAGGCCTGGGGTTTGTAGATCTGCACCTGAAGCAAATTAATAAACCAAACCAATCACCTTTGAGCAATGTTTGTTTTGAAGGCTCTGGTAGGCTACTGGAATATCCTGCTATATCAGAAATTCTGTACACTACCATAGTAGTTTAAATTGGGTACGGAACTGTAAAGAAGCTTACAATCCCTTCTGCCCATAATTATTAACAGATTCCCTAGAGTGGGAGACTCAGTCAAATATGGCAATGACATCAGCAACAGTCAACTGCTAGAATACTGTGTCTAGTTCTGGTGTCCGACAGTTCTAGAAGGATGTTGATAAACTGGAGAGGGTTCAGAGAAGATCCATGAGAATAATTAAAGGATTAGAAACCATGCCTCACAGTGATAGACTCAAAGAGCTCAATCTATTTAGCTTAACAAAGAGAAGGTGACCAGTCTGTAAGTACTGACATGGGGAACAAGTATTTAATCTAGCAGAAAAAGTAACACCACAGTCCAATGGCTGGAAGCTGAAGCTAGACAAATTCAGACTGCGAATAAGGTGTACATTTTTAACATGGAGAGTAATTAACTATTGGAACAATTTACCAAGGATTGTGGTGGATTCTCTGTCACTGGCAATTTTTAAATCAAGAGTGGATGTTGTTCTAACAGATCTGCTCTAGGAATTATTTTGGGGAAGTTCTATGGCTGTGTGAGACAGGAGGTCAGAGTAGATGATCATAATGGTCCATTGTGGCCTTGGAATCTATGAACAGCTTTTTGATGCTGTCCTGAAGCAGTAAAGAAAGGGGAGAAATCTCAACCTTTTTGGAAGGGTCAGGAAAGAGAACAAGTGTTCCCCCCCCTTTCCTCTCTTCTTCTATTCTCACCAAAACCACCATCTATTAAAGAGAGAAGACACCTAGAAATAGTTTTTATTCATTGGGGTAAAATGGCCAGAAATTGATATATGCAAGAAATCCAATGTGCAGGGAGAGAAAAAGATTGGGAAAGGAAACAGAAAAGTGCTATCTTTCACTGGATTGGCAACCAAAGAAACCCCAAAATACTTATTTCTGCCTTAAAATTCTGGAATACACATTGGTCCCTTCTAACCTCAACCAGGTTTAGAAATTGTTTACATTGAGTATTATTCAGCATTCAAAAGAGACTTCCATATAAACTACACATTAAATAGCATATGCCCATTAATGCAGGGAACTCATCGTATTATGCAAGCTTGGGAAAAACACAAGAAATGTGAGCTTCATTGCCAAACACAATTGTTGTTGCTCTCCAAATCAGATGTAATTTCAGAACCATAAGCTTTCTGAGTCTATTGCTGTAAGAGACGTAATAGACTTTTCTGTGTATATTACTCTTCACTGATTCTTTGGGGACCTAACATTACTTAATACTATTCAGTAGATTTGTACAACACCTTTAACGTAGCACTAAAAAAAGTCAAACTCAGCATCAGCCTTCCAAAGAGGCTGGATGTGTCAAGGGATTGGTAACACAGTGCCTTTCCCTTCTACAGCAGTTGAATTTGGCTCATGTCAATGATAACTGACAGCTGGAGCCATCTAAAGTCCTTTTGCCAGCTGTGCAAAATAAGGCTGGAGATCTCAGTCCTACAGAGGGATGTCACAAAATTGTTGTAGCAATTTAACACCATTGTTGGTAGGCTCAGCAGAGAAATAAATGGGCAGGGGGACTGACCAATTCCCACATTCATAAAAGTAATCCCTTCCTGAACAAATCTGGCATCCAAGCACAGGGAAGTTTTATATTTTGATTTGATTTATTGATCCAAATAAAATATAGAAAAATATGGACAGAAGAAACAGTGACATATTTTGCCAGTTATCATTTATCTCTTTCATTGCAAGAAATACTGACAGCAGGCCTGACCTTTTAGTCCTTACTTTAGTAAAACTCTCTGATTTCAATGGCAGTTTTGTCTGCGGAAGGACTGAAGAATCATAAGAACATAAGAACGGCCATACTGGGTCAGACCAAAGATCCATCTAGCCCAGTATCCCGTCTTCTGACACTGGCCAATGCCAAGTACTTCAGAAGGAATGAACAGAACAGGTAATCATCAAGTGATCAGTTCAGGAAAAACTGCAATGTTATTTTGTTTGTTTGTTTTGTTCGAACTGCTTATGTGCCTGATCCTGCCCCACTGAAGACAATGGGAGCTCTATCATTAACTTCAGTGGGCAAAGGATTGAGCTCTATATTTGTGAAATGTTACTGCTCATCTAAATTCTGTAAAGCACATCCAGATACTATAGTGATTGAATGTTAATGTTTTATATTAGAGAGATTTGTTTTTATATTCGTACTGAAATGTTATGCTATGCTGATTGTAGAAGAGACTTTATAATAATTGGTTAGATTGCAATTTTACTTTTAAACACATTTTGAAGACTCATTTTGCTAAATTAATACATGGGGAAGCAGCACAGTCTTGTAGTCAAAACAGTGAACTGGAGGTCAGGAGAGCAGGGCTCAATTCCTAGTTCAGACACTGATCACTGTGATGTGTCACACAATCTATCAATGCCTTTGTTTCTCCATCTGTAAAATTAAGTTAATCATACTTCTCTACCTTTGGGAAGTACTTTGGGATCTTCAGAGAAAAGAATGGAAGTTGGGAGAAAATACCACTGAGAAAAGATGAAATTATTTCCTGTTTTGTGACCAAGGGAATTAAGTCAATTAGTAATGTGTTAATGGTTAAGTACTGGAGGGAAAAAAAAAATCAAACTTAGGGACGAGTGTTTATGAGAAGGAAGGAAAAAGTCTTCAGTAATCGCTTTAGAAAGTTGACAAGAAGGAAACTCTTATTTTTGTAATGAAGATGTTTCTCATTTTAATCTGTCTCTATCCATAACCAACCTCCACCCCATCCCACTGAGATACTTGGGTCTTAAATACACACTGCCTTTAAAAACAAGGGGTGTGTGTGTCCCCAGTGGCTTATGTTTCTTCCTGAGAGCAAAATTGTATTCACCCATTTACTGTAAAACTAATTTTTTTGCCAGTAGTTATGCAGTTGTTTAAGATATTTGAGGATGTGAAAGCAATCCTTTAAACTCTTATTAAAATTGATTTAAGCGCTAGTTCCTAGTCACTCTTACATGTAGTAAGTGATTCACATATACTAGGATCAATGGTTATGGATTAGAACAGATCTATATTATTTTAGCTCTCTGTTTTGGGAGGTTCTAAGTGAAACAAAGGCCCTTGAATTGGGATCAAATACACCACCTCAATATTCCTCTTCATTAGCAGTGGGAATAAAAAAGCAAAGAGTAGTATAAAGCAAAAAGTTTTAAAAGTGAAAGTCAAAAAGGAGAATATATTTCTCTTGGTCTTAGCTAGACTACTAAGCAGCTCTGCATCACCACCCCTTTGGACTGAAAAAAATGAATATTTATTGTAAGACCTGGTGTCTGAAGATTCTCCCGCCCCCCTCTATAGTCATCTCATTTCCCTGCATCTTAAACAGAAAGGAAACACTACGCACCTCTACCTCGATATAACGCTGTTCTCGGGAGCCAAAAAATCTCACTGTGTTATAGGTGAAACCGCATTATAATGAACTTGCTTTGATCCGCCAGAGTGTGCAGCCCCGCCCCCCCGGAGCGCTGCTTTACCCCGTTATATCCGGTCGTGTTATATCGGAGTAGAGGTGTAATTATGAGTCTGGGATTGGTGAACCCCACAGGCTATGTGATAGTGCAGGTGTCTGGGAGATTAGTATTTTAATACTAGTTTCAGATGTAGGCATGGTCTGGTGCTGTGCAAACTCCCACTTATAGTTGTGCTATGCACACCCTAGTCCTGATCCAAAGCATTACCACTATTCCATTTCCTATTGAGCAAATGCTGCCAGTCATTTGTTTTCTGACACAAACAGAGGTTAGGATGAGAGACTACCATAACCACCTTAATTTGGGACCTCAACCTGCATTTGAACTCTAGAGGTGAAAACTAGTGCAATAACACACTGTGCCATACACCAGTCAAGAACAAGGTGATCTACCTACTAGCCCAGATATTTAGAGAGTGCCAACATCAAGTAGGATTTCTCTGTTAATTATTCAAAGCATGTTACATGGAGCTGCTCTAACCCTTGACAATTATTACAGGACATCCAGCTACCTCTCATCTAATTAAGTGTCTGGGATCCAAAGCCCAAGAAAAGTGTGAGATCACTAAACAAAATCCTCCATTTAGTTTTATGGATGCTTTTCTAGAAGTTTCTTTCTAGTTTTATAATTCTTCATATTGAGGGAACCCCTCTTAAAAGGAGCTCAGTGTGGCTACACTTTCACCTTTTAAAATATTTCTCTAGAGCTTAAAAAAAATACAGGATTCTAAAATTGGAACAATGCATTTTGAGTTGCACCTCTCCACTGAGGTGCAATTAGAGAAAGCAATGGCAGATTAAAGTGGCATTTGCCATATTCCCATGTTAGTAGAGTAAGAAGTTACTACCCGTACTGAATTCAGAAGGCATGTAGCCAACAGTGCCAGAGTTGTCAAAATGAATTTGTTAATGTCCTCCAGAGCAGGACTGTTTATTGTCTTGGTGCCAACAATACAGTCACTGCCAAACTGCAGGAAGAGATCAGAACTGAAACCTTCTGTGCTCTTCTTGGAATTCTAATGGAAACTGAAGCAACTAAAATAGCAACATTCCTTATGCATGCAACTGGATGGGGGCACGATGCTGCCATACTGTGGCAGGCATTAAATAACTATCAATTTTTACACAAAACAAGGTTGGCTAAATGTTTTATCTTTCTGAATTGGGAAGCCAGGAGGAACTAAAAATAGTAAAACTGAAGGAGACAGGAACAACTGACTTGTTTTGCCCTAATATTAAAATGTATGCCTTTATAGTGAGATCGTGAGGAATCAAACACTCCAAGCATCCACAGAACCAATATGGTATAATAATATGGTATAATTCTTCAAAATTCATCATTCTTTACCCAGGCCTTTAAAAGCTACAGCTTTAAAAGCGCTTTCATGTTAAAGAGAAGGGGGAAGAGGATGGAAAATAGTACAGAGTAATTTATTTACTGAAGAAAGAAAGAGGAGAGAGTGTTCTTTAATTTTGCTTCCTAACACGACACTCATCTGAGGAATATGCCTTTTGTCTGTTATACTGAAGGTGTTACATCTTAGCTGAGATGACAGAGCCATTGAAAATTCTCTCTAAACACCAGGCAACCATTCATCTGTGCTAAGGAAAAGACAAGAAATAACAAGTCCTTCTTCACATCCACTTTAAAAAATTATAACTGAAGCTCATATTTTGCTAAGCAGATCTAAAAAGATAAGGACATCCATAGGACACCAACCAATAAGGCCAGCGGCATAGGCAGAAATACAAATTTGACTGCTTTTGGAGGGGCACTTTCTGTGCCCCTGCCGCGGTCCCAGGGCCGGAAGAGCTCACGCGGTCTCCTCCACCGTGTCCCTGGAGCTGGAGGAGTTCTGTGCCCACACGGATTACTGGGGCCCCCTTGTGCACACCCCTGAATAAGGGTGTTTTTAAAAATTTTAATGAGTGAATTTAATGTTAATAAATTGATGTACTAATAGTAATGGCAAGATCCAGGAATAGTGTTGGCAGGTGTTGTGCACAAGTTTCTCCTACAACTCTGCCAATCAACCTCAATTCTGATTCATCTTCTTAGTTTTAAACTTCCCTGAAGCACCGACACCGATTGTGCCAACCTGTATGCTGTAGATAAATCTCTGTGAAGAACCAGAATGACAGTAAGATCATTCTCATTTGTTAACTACCCATAATTTGAACCCAGGTCTCCTCAGGTGGCTGAACAATGAAATAATTCATAGTGCTACTTAGTTCCTACAAAGATAGGTTTTATAAAAGACACAGGATACAATTAATCCTGCTCTCCCTCCACCTGGCCATTTATTGATACAATGTAAAAAATGGCAGCTGCTTTTAAATCAAACTAAGTTATACCATGAATTTCAGAGTTCTTTTACAAGACAGTAGCTAAACAAAGTACAATCCTTGCTAGGCACATATACTCTTTTGCAATCTTGAACTATTTAAAACACATTGGAAGATATTAAAAGAATGGCAAAGGGATCCAAACAACTTGTTTCGCGATTACAATTTCAACACCTGCAATCTTGCATGCCAGCATAAAAGTAGGTTAATTCAGAGACAGGACAGCAGCCTGTTTATCAATGATTAAGTGTCACCATGAGGTGTAACAAGAAGCACATAAGAACTCAGTTGGCAAGTTCATAAAGATAAAATTCATGACCTTTAGTTAAAGCAGCATTTAAATTATGATAAATTTTACTTATAAGTTGCTCAGTTAAACAAAATTGTGCCAATGTTTCCCTTCATAAATCCATTATTCTTTACTATTCCCCGTAAAATATCACAAGATGAAATTATCCAGAGAATCAAAACTCCTTTCCACCTATCAGGAAACATTATTTAGTTAAAGATTATCAACACTATTTAATACATACTTTAAGCAAAGGATGTAAGGTACATTTTTGATATGTTGCATGGGGATTTAGCAGTGGGATTTAAAAAAAAAAAAAAAAAAAAAAAAAAAAAGTCATGTAGAGTCTTGCACTAAAAATCCATGCAATACTGAAAATGTGCCCAAAAGAGTACAGATTTGGCACTTTGACAATTTCAGTTTAGGTTAAAAAACACGCGCACGCACGCACACACACCCCCACTTCATTTCTAACACTTTTGCTCAATTATGTGCAGAGACTACTAGAGAACAACTCTCAATAAAGTTTCATATATGTTATGTAAATAAATCTAGGAAACCCCCAGATGTGTGTGCATTCATTCTGTTCATTCAAGTGGAAGAAAATAAATGTAGAAAGCTTTGTACGGGATATTCCTTTCATCTGTATCTTATTAAGAAAGGACATCCCTCAGTGCAGAATCAAATTTGCCTTGGTCCAATAAGAAAAAAAAAAGCAAGCTCTGTTTTCTCCCTTTCAGCACTCAGCAATTTTGATATAAATCACAATAATGAAACCGAGGTTATTATACAATGTTATTTATAGTGAAGTAATTAATCTCAACCTGTGACTTTCCGCACAACTACTTTTTCTTGCATCCATTTTCAGTTTATCCTTTTCAATTGCCTGAATTGTGGCCAGGGCTCTGGGGTGGTGCAGAAGTAAAAGGAGGAACAAGGTTATAATTTAGATTCACACCCATATATACGCAGATTCCTTGTGGGAGGGGAACGCAACCTTTGCGGAGCATCTACTCTTCCCCTTGCCCCCCTCCCCATGCAAGTGGGTGGGGAGTAGGCAAGGAATGGGGTGGAACCTTGGTTTAGCTCCACAACACCCAGTGGTGCAGCTCCTCCCCCATCTTGGAGAGCATACAAAACTCGGGTAGCCCTGACACACCATGCTCCTTTTCCTGGAGTGGAAGCAGAGATGGGCTGGGTGGGCAACTGTGATTTAGGCAGCTTTAGGGTCACTGCAGCAATACTTTGACACTAACGCTGGGCTTATGGCAAAGCTGTGATTGAACTCAGTGCAATTCACGTATATAGGTGTCATTTTAAAGGAGCAATTTCAAATGAATTTGAGATTTAAATGTACAATAAACTGGCCAGATCAAAGGTATGAAATCTCTCTTCTGATGCTGGAGTCTCCTCAAATCTCAAATACAAGGAAGCACACACACACAGGATGGTATAGGAAGTGGCATTTGTGTCTCAGGATATGGCACCTTTCCTTCCAAGTCAGCAAAACACAATATCCCACTGCACAAGGGCACCACTCTGTTATCACAGGTGCTGTATTTGGGGTGTACAAGGTTCCAAGGACTGTCTCCCCGCCCCATGTAATTAAGGATCCAAGGGCACTTATCAGAATTATAATGCTGTAGTAACTGCTGTGTTATAGCTAAACTCAGCATTGCTAATCAAATTCCAACTATTTAAATTCCAGCTGTAGTGAAAATGGATGGTTATTTTTCTTGCTTTAAAAACACGTGGAGCATTGCTGAAAGTGAATCACTGTTACATCACTAAAGCAATGTAAAGATAGCAGCTTCTCAGTGGTGGGGAAAATAATCCCTTTCTATATACAACCAAAAAACCTGGGATCCTTCTGGATGAGAAGAGCTCTCTTAACTTAAGGAATTTATTTTTAATTATTAGCCTAATTTAATAAATAATTGATTTATATGTAAAAGTGGCTTTTGATTCCACAATTGTTTCTCAAATAAAACATTTGATTTGCCAGTAAAATATAATATTCCTAATTTACAGTAATTATTTCTAAACCTCTTTTTAATTTATTATATTGTTTTTTTAATTCATTATCTCACTGAACTTGATAGTATTAGTTATATAATCATGTTCTTTCTCAAAGTGAATGCTGTTTTCTTCCTTCAACTCCATATCCTCTAAAGTGTGTTATATATACATAAAATAAAATAGAGAAAGAAGAAGTAGCCTCCCTAATGAATTCAAGCCAAGAGATAAATGTTCGATGATTGCATCTTTGGCAAACTGGCCTTTGCAAAGCTCATCTTTCTATCTACGGAAGCAACCAGAGATGAATGAGGCTATTTACAACAGCCTTGTGCGTATATTAAATTGTGTTATGTAACCTATCACTTAAATCAGCATTTGTGCCAGATGACTGGAGGATAGCTAATGAAACGCTGATTTTTAAAAAAGGCTCCAGAGGCAATCCTGGCAATTACAGGCCATCAAGCCTAATTTCAGTACCAGGCAAACTGGTTGAAACTATAGTAAAGAACAGAATTATCTGGCACATAGATGAAAAAACAGTTACTAACCTTCTGTAACTGTTTTTCTTCAAGATATGTTGTTCATGTCCATTCTATGTTAGGTGTGTGTACACCACGTGCACCGTTGCCAGAGATTTTTCCCTCAGTGGTATCTGTCAGGGCGGCTCTAGTGCCCTCTGGAGCCATGTCGCTCATGCGCAGGTATAAGGAGCACTGTTGGCCACGCACCCTCTCAGTTCCTTCTTGCTGGACAACTCCGACAGAGGTAGGAAGGTGGGTCATGGAAAGGATATGAGCAACACATCTTGAAGAACAATAATTATGGAAGGTTAGTAACCACTTTCGTTGAGTGCATGCTCATGTCCACATTTGGTGATTCACAAGCAGTACCTCAGGAGGTGGGCTCAGAGTTCATGAACATGCTGACTGCAACACTGCTCTTCTGAACCTGGCATCGCCTTGAGCCTGTTAGGTGATGGCATAGTGGGATGCAAAGGTATGCACCGATAACCAAATTGCAGCCCTGCAGATGTCTTGGATGGGAACTTGCGCGAGGAACGTTGCTGAACAGGACTGAGCTCTCGTTAAGTGAGTGGTTAGGATGGCTAGCAGAGGGACATTTGCCTGCTCATAGCAAGCTCAAATACAGGCGGTTATCCAGGACAAGATACTCTGGGCTGACACTGGGAGCCCTTTCATCCTTTTTGCTACTGCTACAAAGAGTTGCGTGGATTTGTGAAACGCTTTAGTTCTCTCAATATAGAAGGTGAAAGCACATCTAACATCCAATGAGCATCTTCAGAGTTCCTGTGAGGCTTCGGAAAGAAGACTGGGAGGAAAATAGCCTGGTGGCTATGGAATTGTGACACCACTTTGACAGGCAGGCTGGGTGGCGGTACAGCTGGACCTTGTACCGTGCCTCTGATGTAAGAACCCTGATTCAGAGACCTTTCTGGCTGAGGTGATGGCCACCAGAAAAGTGACCTTCAAAGAGAGAAACAGTAGCAGACATGGTGCTAGCGGTTTGAATGGAGGACCCATGAGCTTGACAGAACCAGGTTTAAGTACCATGGAGGGACTGGCTCACAGACCTGAGGGTAGAGTCTCTCCAGATCCTTGAGAAATTAGACCGTCATCTCATGGGAGAATACTGACCTGTCATTCATCAGGTGGAGGGTTGAGATTGCTGCTAAGTGCACCTTGATAGATGCAAAGGCCAACCTTGCTGCTTTAGACAGAGCAAGTAGTCTAAGATAGCCTCCAGGGAAGAACAAACCAGAGAGAGACCTCGTTGAGATGCCCATATCGAGAAGCGTTTCCATTTAGCCAGGCAGGTAGCCCTAGTGCACAGTTTCCTACTACCTAGAAAGACCTGATGAATTTGCTCTGACCAGGCCTGCTCCTCCGGGGTCAGCCATCTAACATCTATGCTGTTAGGTGAAGGGAGGCGAGGTTTGGGTGGAGCAACCAGCCGTGGTCTTGTGAGATCAGGTCTGGATGGAGTGGGAGTGGAAGAGGGAATGCTATTGAAAGATCCAGTAACATGCTGAACCAGCACTGGTTCAGTGTGAGAGTAACTCTCACTTTGTCCTGCTTGATTTTCAGGAGGACCTTGTGAACAAGAGGGACCAGGGGAAAAGCGTAGAGCAGGGGTCCTGACCAGGGGAGCAGAAAGGTGTCAGATGGGGAGTCCAGACTGTGCCCGCAAAGCGAGCAAAACTGATTGCACTTCCTGTTTTGCTTGGTCGTGAACAGGCCTACCTGGGGAGACCCCCATTTTTGAGGGATGAACCTGGCAATTTCCAGGTGAAGGGACCACCTTCGGGTGAAGGGAAAAGGATCTACTGAGGTGATCCGCCAGTGCATTCCAGGCTCCTGGGAGTTATGTTGCCTCCAGGTGGATGGAGTGTTTCATGCAGAATTCCCACAGATGGATGTCCTCCTGACACAGGGCAGAGGATCGAGCACCTCCCTGTTTGCCGATACAGAACATGGCCGTGGTATTGTCTGTGAGAACTTGCACCACTTTGCCTGAGATCTGAGGGAGGAACACTTGGCAAGCTAAACATACAGCCCTGAATTCCCTGACCAATAGGCCCTGAGTCCTGAGACAGTCAAAGTGGGCTCCCCAATCTACATCTGATGCATCCGAGACTAGGGAGACTGATGGCTGAGGGGCAACAAAGGGTACCCCCATCATTACTGACCCCGGGTCCTTCCACCAGTCCAGACAGGTGAGGACCAGGGTAGGAATAGTGAGCACTGAGTCCAAGTGGTGTCTGTTTGGGGAGTAAAACGACACTAGCCACGGCTTCAAGGGCCTGAGACGCAGCCTTGCATACTGAACCTACATGTGGCCATGTGCCCCAGCAGCTTGAGGCAAACTCAGGCAGTCATAATTGGGTGTACCATGACCATGGATTTCAGGTCTGACATATAGTCTGAAATTGGGCCTCCGGAAGGAAGGCTCTGGCCTGGGTCAAGTTGAGCACTACCCCAATAAATTCTATTCTCTGAACTGGAACAAAAGCCGACTTTTCCTCGTTTATCAACAGGCCCAATGTCTGGAAGGTGTCTGGATCATGCTGATGCTGTTCCGCACATAAGTTTCTGCTTGACCTTGGATTAGCAAGTCGTTGAGGTACGGGTAGACCTGGACGCCTTGCCGTCTGAGGAAGGGCTGCTACTACCGCCATAAACTTTGTGAAAACCCAAGAGGCTGCTGAGAGGCTGAAAGGAAGAGTGATGAACTGGTAATTGCATTGATTCACAATAAATCTGGGAAATCTTCTGTGGTCAAAGAAGACAGAAATGTGAAAGTATGCGTCCTTTAAGTCAAGGGCGGCATACCAGTCCCCTGAAGCAAGGGAGGGAATGATGGAGGCTAGGGAGACCACACAGAACCTCAGTTTCTTGAGATCTGTTGAGGCAATGTAGATCCAGAATGGGGCAGAGGCCCCCCTTGGCCTTCGGGATTAGGAAATATAGGGAGTAGAACCCCTTCCCTCTCAAGTCTTGAGGAACCTCCACCACAGCCCCCATGCATAGGAGGGATTGCTCCTCCTGGGCAAGGAGTTGCTCGTGAGAAGGGTCCCCAAAGAGGGACAGGGATGGGGGATGTGAGGGAGGGATGGATAAAAACTGAAGGATATAGACAACTGTCACTGTACTTAGCACCCAGAGGTCCCATGTTATATAGGACCATGCCTGGCTGAAATAGGACAGATGGTCCAAAAATAAAGGGGAGGCAGGATCTGAAGTGGGAACTAGTATAGCGCCTTTGGGTGTACCTTCAAAAGGCCTGCTTGGGCCCACCAGAGTACTTATCAGACTCTGGCTAGGAGGTTGAGGTGGATGGGAGTGGCTGACATCTGTAACTTCTGCCTTCCCTTTTGTAGGACTCCTGTCTCGGAGAGGGCACCGAGAAATGAGGTGGCTGTTGGGGCCCAAAGTGCTTCCTGGAAGCAGACAGCATAGAGGCCCAATGGCCTGAGGGTGGCTCTAGAGTCCTTCAGGCTGTGAAGTCTCATGTCTTTCTGTTCCAAAAATAGTGAGGAGCCTTCAAAGGAGAGGTCCTGAATGGACTGTTGGACCTCGTGAGGCAGTCCTGAGGACTGGAGCCAAGAACACCACCTCATGGTGACAGGAGAGGCCACTGTCCTTGCTGCCGCATCGGCTGCATCGAGAGTTACCTGGAGAGAGGTCCTGGCCACATTCTTACCCTCCTCCAAGAGGGCAGCGAATTCCTGCCTTGACTCTTGAGGCAGAGAGTCTTTGAAATTTGAGAGAGTCTCACAGATTGTAATCGTAACTCCTCAGCAAAGCTTGCTGGTTAGAGATACACAGTTGAAGGCTACCCGGTGCATAAACCTGGTTAGAGAAACAACGAGGAGTCCGATGGCACCTTAAAGACTAACAGATTTGTTTGGACATAAGTTTTCGTGGGTAAAAAACCCCCACTTCTTCAGATGCATGGAGTGAAAATTACAGAAACAGGCATAAATATACTGGCACATGAGGAGAAGGGAATTACCTTACAAATGGAGAACCAGTGTTGACAAGGCCAATTCAGTCAGGGTGGATGTGGTCCACTCCTAATAATTGATGAGGAGAAGGAATACCAAGAGAGGGAAATACCAACAGAGGGAAAATTGCTTTTGTAGTGAGCCAGCCACTCCCAGTCCCTATTCAAGCCCAAATTAATTGTGTAAAGTTTGCAAATGAATTGTAGTTCTGCAGTTTCTCTTTGAAGTCTGTTTTTGAAGTTTTTTTGTTGAAGAATGGCTACTTTTACATTTGTTATTGAATGTCTAGGGAGATTGAAGTTTTTTCCTACTGGCTTTTGTAGGTTATCATTCCTGATGTCTGATTTGTGTCCATTTATTCTTTTACGTAGAGACTGTCCGGTTTGACCAATGTACATGGCAGAGGGGCATTGCTGGCACATGATGGCATATATCACATTAGTAGATGTGCAGGTGAATGAGCCCCTGATGATGTGGCTGATGTGGTTGGGTCCAATGATGTTATTGCTAGAGTAGATATGGGGACAGAGTAGGCAGCAGGGTGTGTTACAGGGATTGGTTCCTGCGTAAGTGTTTCTGTGGTGTGGTGTGTAGTTGCTGGTGAGTATTTGCTTCAGGTTGGGGGGCTGTCTGTAAGTGAGGATTGGCCTGCCTCCCAAGGTTTATGAGAGTGAGGGATCATTTTCCAGGATAGGTTGTAGATCGTTGATAATGCGCTGGAGAGGTTTTAGCTGGGGGCTGTACGTGATGGCCAGTGGTGTTCTGTTATTTTCCTTGTTGGGCCTGTCCTGTAGTAGGTGACTTCTGGGTACCCGTCTCATTCTGTCAATCTGTTTCCTCACTTTCCCAGGTCCCTCAGCAAAGGCTCTTAAGCAAAGTAAGCAGTCATAGGACAAGAGGGAAGGTCTTCTCATGGATCAGTGACTTGTTAAAAGATGGGAAACAAAGGGTAGGAATAAATGGTCAGTTTTCACAGTGGAAAGAGGTAAATAGTGGGTTCCACTAAGGATTTGTACTGAGACATGTGGTATTCAACATATTAATAAATGATCTGGAAAAGGGGATGAACAGTGACGCTGAAAAGTTTGCAGATGATACTAAATTATTTAAAATTGTTAAGTCCAAAGCTGACTGCAAAGAGTTATAAAGGAATCTCACAAAACTTGGTGAATGAGCAATAAAATGGCAGATGAAATTTAATTTCGATAAGTAAAAAGTATCGCACATTGGAAAAAATAATCCCGACTATACATACAAAACAATGGGATCTAAATTAGCTGTTACCACTCCAGAAAGAGATCTTGGAGTCATTGCGGATAGTTCTCTAAAAACATCTGCTCAATGTGCAGCAGCAGTGAAAAAAGCTAACAATGCTAGGAATGATTAAGAAAAAGAGGTAATAAGACAGAAAAGATAATGCTACTGTATAAATCCATGGTACACCTACATCTTGAATATTGCATGCAGTTCTAGTCACCCCATCTCAGGAGAGATATATTAGTATGGAAAAAGGACAGAGAAGGGCAACAAAACTGATTAGGGGTATGGAACAGCTTCCACATGAGGAAAGATTAAAAAGACTTGGACTGTTCAGCTTAAAAAAGAGATAACTTAGGTGGGGTGGTGGTGGGGGAGATGATAGAGATCTACAGAATCATGAATGATATGGGGAATGCAAGTAAGGAAATGTTTTTTATCCCTTCACATAACACAAGAACTAGAATCACCCGATGAAATTAATAGGCAGCAGGTTTAAAACAAACATAAGGAAGTACTTCTTCAACCAACGCACAGTCAACCTGTGGAACTTGTTGGCAGGGGATGTTGTGAAGGCCAAAAGAATAACCGGGTTCAAAAAAAGAACTAGATAAGTTAATGGAAGATGGATCCATCAATAGCTTTTAGCCAAGATGGTCAGGGATGCAACCCCATGCTCTAGGTGTCCCTAAACCTCTGACTCCCAGAAGCCGGGACTGGACAACAGGGGATGGATCACTTGATAACTGCCCTATTCTGTTCAGTCACTCCGAAGCATCTGGCACTGGTCACAGTCAGAGACAGGTTACTGGTCTAGATGGACCATTGGTCTGACTTGGAATGGCCATTCTTATTTTGGAGTTTTAGGAATTAGCTTGTCAGAATCCAAATGTCGTACACACCTATTTATGATTTGTAATGTATTAATGCCCAGGACCCCATTGTGCTAGGTGCTGTACAAACAAAAACAAAACAGTTCCCGACCAAAAGAGTTTACATGGATGACTGTACTAAGTAAAGTGGAAGAACTGCACAGTATATGGAAAGCAATTACATCACTGAGACTGATGCAAAACACTACTATACCTTTAAAATTCACAACACGAGAAGATGCATGCTTGTGTTTGCCTCTTAGTTACACGGCATGGCACATACTAAACTTACCCAAAAAAAGCCCATTAGTCCTGCCTCAAAACTCTACAACCTCTGATATTGAAAATTACACAGGAGTTGCTTGAAAGTGATTTTACTCTCATTTAACTGCAGCTTTTGTTAGCCTGCTTCACAAGTGATTAAAACAAGGCAGAAAAATTCATGTTTTTGTTATTACCTGAACCGTCTGATAAACCGAAGGATCAAATCCTTTCACAGTCACCTCCCGGAACACTCTTGGCTCCAGTTCTTCTTTTGTCAGATCACAGTGATAAATAATACCTGAAACAGAGGTCAAATTTGTCAATTAAGTGCACATGCATCATTAAAAAGACATTGGATTAAAAAACATGAAAGACTGTAACGATGGCAAAGTGAACCCAGTAGGGTAAAGAAGCAGCCTTGATACATTCTTACATTTAATAATTGACATGCACTTCTTCACTGAAGAATGCAGAGCCTTTCTATATGCAAAGAAAAATTACTGCTGCCCATACTAAGCATGTGAAGTTAGAATTCCCACAACCAACTAAATACAAGGGGGGAAAAATTAAGCTGCTTTGCATTTATTAAGAATGATAAATCCAACAGAATTCAGATAATGGAAAGATTTAGGCGTCTACTTGGAAACGTGGTGGGTTAATACAGATTATACCAATGTAGTTGAACAGAATTTAGTCTAATACGTTCACTTAGGGCCTGATCCTGCAAACACTTAAACATGTGAATAATTTTTACTCATTTGAGCATGCTCAATGAAATCAGTGGGATTACTCATATGAGTAAAATTATTCACATGCTTAAGCACATGACCATGATGAAGCTGGTAGACTTAAACTCGTTTTTAAGGGTGTGATTGAGGCAGAGCCGCACTGCCCCTGAGGGAATGGAGGCACTCTGCTCAGGGAAGCAGAAGGCCTTCTGGAACATCCATCGTCCAGTGACAGCATACCTGCTGAAACACCCCTTTGTGGGGAGCACCTCTCTATCCTCTGCACATTTATGGAGTGGGCAGAGCCATGCACCCATTTCCTCTTTACCGAGCCCTTCCCATAGGGGAATACGGAGGAAAAGTCACTGTGCACCTGTGTAAGGGCCAGGCAGGATCTGGCTTTTAGACTGTAATTTCCTTTTCTAGGATCCAATCCTGCAAATACTTAACCATGTGTTTAAACTCTCTGCCCCCATTCTGTTCTCTAAAATTCCTGAGAAAGATACGTTCTTCCCCAATGGTCTCCAAGGTGGTCAGTTGGTAGGAAAGGATAAGGACAGTCTTGTGGCCAAAGAACTGGACTGCAATGCAAGAGATCAGGGTTCAATTCCCAAACTTCCTGTGTGGTCTTGGACAATCACTTTGTCTCTCTGTGCCTTTGTTCCTCAGATGTAAAATTGGGATTATAGGGCTTCTTCTCTCTCACCCTGTGTCTTGTTTATTCATATTGTATGCTCATCAGGACAGAGTCTTAACATACGTTTGTACAGTCCCTATCACAATGGGGCCTCAGACTTTGTTGGGAATCCTAGTGTGATACAAATAAACAATTTCAACAGCCAGCAGTCAATATCCTTAAGATAGGCTTGCAGGACAGAGGATCATTCTGTCAAAATCTGGAAAAAATTCAGGATCAGTGACAAACCTAGGATAGGGCTTTTTCTGATCAAGTGGAGCACTGCCCTTTCAAATTTAGATAAATTAAGATTAAAAAGGAAAACACAGTGTGAGGGTGATGGAGTGAGAGAACAAGATTTAGATTCTGTTTACTGGATTGTATGGAAGTACCAAAACTTACCACTTTTTTTTTTTTCTTTTTTTAAATGATTTCTTCTCTCTAATAGGTACAATACCATCACCATTGAGAGAAACGCTCAGTGTCAGAGTATAAACAGCAGAGGCACTAAGTGCAACTGTAGTAGAGAGCCAGTAAGTGGAACAAAAGTAAGGTCAGCCCAAATTGCCCGTCTATCTGTATACTGACTGACTTGACAACATTGCCAAAAATAAGATGCACATAGCCAGCTTGCAGATTCTCTTGGCTGCTCTCAGCACAGTACATTAATACAAAGTGAGTTTGTATCTAACAAACATTCAGTACTAGATCTCCTTACCTATCAGCAAAGAGGAAATAATATAAGACTTAATTATATCAGATGATTAAGGACAGAAATCTATGATTTAAGTAGCAGTAAGAAAATCTGTTTCTTAACCCAAGTTGCTCCTCAGTGCATCGTACTGTATTAACATGTAGTAGAAGTAGTAAAAAAGCAGGGACCATTTAAACAGCAAGGAGCTCAGAAAAGGAAAAGCAGCAAGAAATCTACCCCCTCCCTTAAATTATATAATTTGCTTACAAAACCCCGAGCTAGCAATATTTCTCTCCTAGTCTCTCTGGCTATTACTATGAACAATTTTGCACCTACTCTGAACCCTTTCATTATACATTGGGACAAAAGGGCTGTTTATTTCACAAGGTAACTCCGGCATCTTGCAGAAATAACTGGACACATGGTTTTGCTTGAAAGAATCTTACAGACCTTTTGGGACTTTTGCTTTTATCAACACTTAGGATGAGTCATTCCATTCTGCACTCATCAGTCTTCCCCATCCTATCCAGCAATTATTTAGTTTACATAGCTAAGCCTTTATGCACAGCCTTGTTCTGCAGTCTGTTGAGGTAACTTCAAGATTTTACTTGCATGATCTTTCTGGTTGAAGCTGGTGGGGTTTTTCCTTTCTGGCTCCACACTCAATTATCAACATTCCCAATACCGCCACTCATGTTGAGAGTATATATTCAGATCAGTACCAATCTGGATACATAGTGTTCCCTGCCTCTCTTTTTATGCTTGAAATTGAGAAAAAAAAACAAACTTATTTTAAGAAAATATTTTATGTTTTGTAGATTAATTTTCTTACTCTAGTGTAAAATGTAGGGAGAATTTGGATGACAAAATGAAAAGGGTACTTTTCAGGGTATTAGGAGTCGGGGAAGCCCACTTTGAAAGTAATCCCATCCAAACAAGCCATGTTCCATCACAGATATTTTGGGTTTTTTTTTTAAATTAAAAGGCCAGTGCATGACTTCCTCCCAGGCTAATGAACACCACTCCCTCCCAAACAACTGCATGCACATTATCGTCTATTGCAGCACATGAATTGTCTGTGTGAAAGTTATACTTCATGGTTAAAATTTGGAATCTATAGCAAGGACCACTTACAGAAAAAATATAGTTTAAGTTTGGAAGCTAAGACCTCCATGATCAGTTTTTAGCCAGTATGTTTGCCTTTAGAATGCATCAGTATTTTTCTAGGGACCTTGGTTCTCCCCCTTCCACCTATTTTACTAATCCAGGAATTAACTTCTGCTTGACTTTTGGGTAATCAAGAAAACTCAGTAACAGAATGTGTGTGGCTGCATGATGTGTTTATCACTCTGAGGACACTGTTAGATTAATTTGTTTGCATAGGGCCTGGTTTACTGAGCACCCATAGCTCTCTTTTCAGTCAATGAGAGTTATGTGTGCTCAATACCTCTGAAAGCCAGGACTCTAGACAGTGACTGGAGGGTCTCCGTAGCACAGTGGAGTGTAGGGCCTGTCACACACAAACTGTTTTTGGAATAAAGTTCTGTGTGGCCAACTGTAAACTGCCACTAGTGAAAGACAATCAGAATGCCACTGAGTGCGCCAATGTATTACTTCAACAAGAACTGCAGAGCAGAAACTGGGATAAATGCAAAATTATGAATTTTAACCGTTTCTCCAGATCCAACTACTTGATATTTTGTTATTCAGAAGAAAGAAGTTTGGGTCAGTAGCACGTCATGGACCATACAAAGTAGAAGCTTGCTCTTCTATATATGATGGGAAAGCACACCCTTGTTTTAGCATCAAACTGTTCATTTTCTGGGATGCACTAATGACCTAATTTTCAGAGACAATTTATTAAGTATCTGTGGGTTGGTCAAAAGGTATTATCTGGCCCACTTTTACATGATCATGCAGCTCTGCTCAAAGCACATTCGTACAGCCTCTAATTGGTGCTATGAAAGCAACACTAATTTCTTCTTTAGGAGGACAGAATGAGCAAGAAGTTGCAATCTTCCATAGAACTCTTTGTAATATTTAGTCATTTCTGAACCCAGATCTCCAACGTATTAACTCACTGTAGATCCATGAGATCCAAGAGTCTTCTCCATTAATATATTTTAAATGCACAGTCCAAACAACTACACACTATTTAGGGGAAAGCACCTTTTTCTATGTCTCTAAAGATCAAACCGAAATTCAATCTCATTATGTGTACAGTACCTCCTAAATTAAAGATCCATTGGGCAGGTACCCTGTAAAAGGGGTAACACCTGAGGAAATAAACAACCTTACCTGGAGATAAAAAGGACATAAACTGATAAAATATTTGTGTGTCCTTTTTTCGGCCACTATATCCCACAATGCTGCCGACTTCCAAAGGAAAAGTCTTGAGATGTGTGCCAGTGGCTAGATCATGAAGTTGTAGAACATTCTTCACATCATGCAGGTAACACAAAACCAGGAAGTTGGACCTAACACAAGCAACCCATTCTGTAAAAGGGGTAAAAGAAAAAAAAGTAAAGTGAAACAAAATCCTGAAACTACTGTGGCAATGAAATAATTAAATATAACTAACCTTAAAAATTGCTTTAAACACACACACAAAACCTCTTATGGCATATATCTGAATAAAATTCTGTAAGCTTCAAAGTTTCCTTGCAGCTGTGAAAATAAACAGTTCTTCAAAATATCAGCAAAAGTTATATATAAATATGAAAGACAAGATGCCAGGAAAGAGCTGTAATATTCATAAGACTTACATTCTAATAAATACTTTTTCAATCCCCTTGCAATTAATGTACACAAACTAAAAGATTTTTCTGTATCAGTGTTTAATGGTTCATGTTGCTATTGTATGTCCAGTGTTTCAAAGCTATATTGACAAAATTTACAATTTTTTCTTCATAAAAGGGTAATCTTTCTGTCAAAAATATATTAGGGAAATTATTTATGGAAGCATACGAGACTGAAAACTAAACCATAGCTTTTGTGCACAAAATTTATGAGAATGAAAAGGCGAACAGCCGTGTACAGTACATTGCATTTTTGTATCTTTTAAAGGATTCAGTAGACTATTCTTATGAATAAGAACTACTCCAATGTGATTAAGGATGCCTAATGGAATCCATGGAGTCCCAAGCTAGTGTTCTGAGAACACTAAAGTTATGAAGTTAAGACAAAGATTATATACTTCTTTTTCAGATGATTAATACTTAATATTGAAAAGTACTAAGCCTTTAAGTATGAACAGAAGCTATTTTGAAGTATACAGATTAAAGGACAAGAGCTAATTTTTAGTTAATGCTGTTACTTTGATATTAGTTAAAATATACCAAGCAACGTTGTTGGAAAAAGAAAAACCTAAGCATTTAGATGCAAAGAAATATAAATATTCACACATCTTCACACTTCATATAATCTCTTAAAATGTACAAGTGTAAAATATTACATTGCAGATTGAAAAAAACAACTTTAACTCTGCCCCTTCCAATGAGTCTAATCATGAACCAGAAATCCTCTTACAACTATCCAGCATACATCACCTACATTTCCAACCTGAGCTACAAACCTTCACAAATCCTCACTGAACTGCAAAATGTAACTAACACACCACACTGCCGTTCATTCACCTTTTATGGAGACATACACAGACTGCTTATATGTACTGGCTTTCAGATTGTAACTTCTCAGAGGCAAGGACGGTCATTTATCATGGTTGTACAGTGCATATCACGAGTACCAACCTGGTTGAGGCCTCTAGATATCATCAGAATATAAAAGCTAATTTCCGAGGAAGCATGTGTGTGTCGTTTCTTTTAATCTAATATAAGGCCAATACAGAGTTTAGGACTTCCCAGATAGGGAAGATAGCTGGGCAGGAGCCGAATTTTCATCCCATGGAAAATTTTGCATTTCTGAAAGAATTTTCACTCTAAATTGGAACAAAATCAGAAATGCAAAATTTTCCACGGGATGGAAATTTTGAAACATTCAGTTTCAGAAGAACCTAAATGGAATTTTCTAACATTTCTGGGCTGATAAGCCTGCAGAATGTTTTGATTTAATTGAATCAGCATTTTCTGACAGAAAACTGGTCTGTCGGAAAATCTTTGACCAGCTCTATCCCTAAGGTACCTGATTCTACCCTACCACGCCCTATCCTGGGAAGCTTATGAGCTCTTTATGGTGCCAGTTTTCCCACATCACATATTATCATGTGGCATTCATCTGGGTACTTGGATGCTCTGCCTTGGCTTACAGATTAGATGTTGCTTGGTGCACACCATTCTTAGTATGTCCTAAAATGCCTGGGGTTTCTCTCATGCCATAGGCTTTAGATCCCTATTAACCACATAACAAGCCTTTCTTTATTAACTTACACATAAGGGAAAAATTCAGCTTATAGAAAACAGCTTCTCGCTAAGTATTTCTGTCATTTAGGAAAAGGGTTACTTAGCTGGCAACCAACTAAAACATTTTCACTTACTCACAGTTGTTCCTTTGCCAAGTCAACTTCCTCAACCAAATTTTGACAAAATGGATACAGAGGTAAAGGATAAGAAAGGAGATGAGGGGAAAATATAAAATAAGTTCTCCTTTCTCTTGCCAGGTGATAAGTGGATAACAATTCTTGTCTTCTTCGGGCCAAAACTGTGGCTTCTTTCCCTGGCAGGAAGAGAACCTGGTCCATTTGGGTCAGGTTGGAGGGCTGGATCACAGCCAAGATCCAATTGTTGGACAAAGTTTTCTCCTGGCTGCAAGAAACTGCAGATGCCATTAAATGAGCAGACAAAGACTAGACCTAGAATTGCCTAAGGGTATGTTGTTACACTAAGTAACATCATGACCAATAGTTTTTGCACCTACAGTAGAACCTCAGAGTTAAGAGTTACGAACTGACCAGTCAACCACACACCTCATTTGGAACTGGAAGTACGCAATCAGATAGCAGCAGAGACAAAAAAACAAACGCAAATACAATACAATACTGTGTTAAACATAAACTAGTAGGAAAAAAAAAAGGGAAAGCAGCATTTTTCTTCTGCATGTTATAGTTTCAAAGCTGTATTAAGTCAATGTTCAGTTGTAAACTTTTGAAAGAACAGCCATAACTTTTTGTTCAGAGTTGCGAACATTTCATAGTTATGGACAACCTCCATTCCCAAGGTGTTTGTAACTCTGAGATTCTACTGTATAACTAGAAACAGAAAAAGAAAATCAACACAGAAACAAAGCAAGCAAAACAAAACTGACCAAAATATGACAAAGACCCATCTTACAGGTTGCCCTGGGTTTTAAACTCTCTATGGGAATTCAGGGTTTCCCCAACAGTCTTTTTAAACCAACTAGAGCAAAGCTGAACACAGACTAAAAACATGTTTGCACATCCAATTTTCAGAACAAAAGTTCCAGGATATGTTATGTTCTTCCTCGTCATCATAATTTTAGATAAGGATAACAAACTCTCAGAATTGTAGGTCAAAACTAATTTGTCCATAAAGCCTTAACTTCTTTAACTGTTTCTTTTCCTTATATAGGTCAGATCTGTCCTTCCACTGTTGTGACACCCTGGCTTCTGCTCACCTTTGAATCCTAATGACCATACAGAGTCATCACCTTCCCCTCACCCTCTTTCCTGAAGGGCCAATGAAAATTTGACACTAGTTTAAATTTTTAGTTATGTTATTTTAAACATTACATATGCAACTCAAGCGATTGACCCATTTTCTTCAGATTTTTGGGGAAAAAATTCTCCTGTTCTTTTAACGTAAACCTGGCAACTTTCAGGCCAAACCCAAACCCAGACACTTTATACTGGAATACTAACTGGAATTTTAATCATGGAGCCATGACCTGGTATAATAAGATACTGTAATAGATAAGTATGGCACTCTTTATAAAATAGTAGTTGCTATGTAATCATTGCTATGGTGTGGAATAAATCTTATACGTGAGGACGGATAAAGAAATATAGTTTTACATTTTAATTTCTTACATCTTATTATGCATTTCAAGTTATAACATCATACCTAGCTCTAACTAAAATAAGAAATTTGACATTATTATTACATAGCCTCTTTTTATATGGTTCCTATGTACAATAGGCAGTTTGAATAAAACTGTAGAATCTGCAAGATGCCAAAGTTCAAGTTGGTTTTAGTTCATTTTAGAACTTTGGTTTATTAATAAAAATATGAACAAGAAAAAAGCATACATGCAATAATGGCAATATTCTACTTCTGGCAACACAAGTAATTGTCAGGCAATACAAATATGGGCTGCGGAAGTGCAATTTGTGTTCCTAGTAGACAACGTACTTCTATAACTAGAAAATTCTCAAATTTTATATTAAAAATGTTCTGCATCTTAAATCTGTATAAGATGATATATAAAGAGCTACACAGATTAATCTCAGAATTGGGTACAACCCATAACATGCATGCAAAAATATTTATTTAGTCTTTTCTTTATGAAAATACTCACTCCCCATCAAAAATATCAAGCGAAAGCTCTCCATTTTAAAATACAGTTGTGACAATCACTGATTCCTCACTGATTAGTTGGCTACACAATGTAATTTGATGGATCCTTTCAATACAGGTTAAAATTAATTAGATTTTTCACTTCCACCAAATTTCCCTTTTAAGAGCAGGGGAGGGAGGGATAGCTCAGTGGCTTGAGCATTGGCCTGCTAAACCCAGGGTTGTGAGTTCAATCCTTGAGGGGGCCATTTAGGGATCTGGGGGAAAAAATCTGTCTGGGGATTGGTCCTGCTTTGAGCAGGGGGTTGCACTAGATGACCTCCTGAGGTCCCTTCCAAACCTGACATTCTAGGATTTCAATTTTTTCAGGGCAAACGCATCTAATTTCCACTGATGCCTCTTACAAATACTGTGGAGCATGCTTTGAAGGTGGTGATATTAGCTCTTATTCACCCCTTTAGTACATTATGTGGTTATAAATAATCTCCACAAGGTGGAGAAAACAGATGACAAGATAAGGGGGGAGGGAAAGAGTATTTTCAAAAGTGCCTGAGGAGCACAAGTCCCATGGAAGGTCAACTGGACTTATACTCATAAATGCATAGGGCACTTTTGAAAGTCTCCCCCATAATGTATTTACAGAAAATAAATACTAGTATGGGCTATACAGGTACAGAAAGAGAAAAAAATTGAACCAGACTTAAAAGAACAGTAAAGAGCCTACATCTAAGTGAAGTGCTAAATTATCAAACTAAAATAATGCTGAATTATTAATAATAACCATTTCTCTATATAAAACCATGAACTGAATTTCTCTGTACCCTAATCTCTGTTTTGAGAATTGGAGACACAAGACACTATTGTACTTTGTAGTCAAGCCCACAACCTCACCTCCTTTGCTGACACTCCAAGCACGTATCCAGAATGCTTTAACTGGTTTCTTTCCACCTCAAGGAAACTTCTAGAGTCTAGACTGTATATCCAGAAAGTTTCCTTCTTAACCACTATGTAGCCATCATAATATTCTCTGGCACATATTTATTAACATTCACACAAACTACTGTATATGTTACAGCTAAAAGAAAAAGATGATGCCCGTTATGGACTTCTTAAACAAACCCATACAAACCACATTTTATAACGCTGGTGCAAATGGTTAAAGAACTGAATTTGCTGTTATGATACTGAATGCTGTTTTCCTTGGATGAAATTCTCCCAAAGTGCCAAGTTGTGTTTTCAAGGCCCCCCGGCCCACTTTGGGGGTGGGAATGGTTACACAAGGTGAGGGGACTACTGGAGGTGAGCTGTAAGAATGGCTACACAATATTAAATTCTGCAGAGACAGTGACTCAAAGCCACTACAGAGAGCACAGAGGAGCTGTGTTGCAACTCTACACACTGCCTGTACATTGGGGTTTGTGTGGATTTTGTTACAACCAATCTACAAGGGGTTTTCAGCACTGAGCTGTTTTTTTCTAGGCTTTGGAGAGAGGCTTAGAGTACAATTTTAGTCATGAATAATGCCTGGGAGCTCAGAAATGTGTCAACAGTTCCAGTTTAGGAGAGATTGTCCAGACCATATTTGTATAAATACGTGTTAATATAAAAAAAAAAAAAAAAAAAAAAGAGTCCCTTTAGTACAATGGATTTCACTGGGGTCAAGGATGTGTCTCTGTTCCACCAACAAAATTTCCCTCCTAATAATTTTAATATGGTTTTAGGTGCAGTATGTTGAATTCCTTCATGTCAAAAATCCATCCTGAAAACTTAAGGTACTGAAATTAGTGCTGACCCTTTATTTTTGCAGTGCTAGACACATCATGTCAAGCAATCCAACTGTACAGATGCATATTGACATTCTTATGCTGGAACACTGATGGAGGAGAAAAGAGAACCAAAATGAAGACAAGATCCATGTGCAAATAATTCCTAAGAGGAAACATCAAACTCGCTTCCTGAGCAAGCACATGTGTCAACCCCATTAATAAGGGGAACATTTTGATGGAGCTTCAAAGCTTGAGTTCAAAGACAGCTGCTCATGTGCAATTTTCCTTTCTTCTGCCATGTGAGTTAGTCCACATTTCAGAGTAACAGTCATGTTTGTAGAACTCATAGAAAATAACACTTTCCCCCACTACAATAAACCTAGAGTTATTTATGTGTAGGAAGACCTGCAAAGACAATATTAACAGTTTACAGAATAAAGCATTACTCAATTGTAGATTTATATTATAAGTGGCCCTATCTAACAAACACATAAAAAGGAGGCAAAGGACACCCTAAAATAAGATCCCAACACATTTCAGGTCAGTTGCAAAACTCCCACTGGCTTCAACAAGGCTAGGATTGTACACCTCCTCTCAGACAACCCATATTGCCATACACGTGTGAGTAGGGTGACCAGACAGCAAGTGTGAAAAAATAAAAAAAAGACGCAAAAATCAGGACTGTCCCTATAAAATCGGGACACCTGGTCACCCTATGTGTGAGAGAGGAAAAAAGTGCAAAGTTGTTCTGAAGCTGCAAACATTGGGGAACTAAGCCTCTCAAGAAACCCAGGGCTATGCCTTGCTCAATCATGACTGGTGCGGGTTTGCCACAGTATCTTTTGAGAAAAAAGCCATGACGGACCTGTGGTAGCCCTGGTCATGAAAAGTCAGACAAAGATTTCAGTCAAAGATGTGCTTCTGGACTAGAACATCTCCTGTCTGTGGCTCATGGACTGTCTCTTGGTCTGAGCATGCTCTGGTTGTGTGAGCATCTCAAAGGCAGCTCAGAGTTGTTGCTAGGAAACTCTGGGGATAAGCCACACCCCCAGCTACTAAATGGTTTCTACTACAAGCTCACCAATCTGGTCCTTTGGGTAGCTGCCAATTCCCTGCTCCCGACTAGCCTTCTGTGCAATTCACAGTGTATTTTCTTAAGGCTCTAAACAAAGTTTGTGCAACTGTTCCTCAAGAATATTCATGCATCCATTCACTCACCCACTTTCAATTTGCATGCAAAACTCTCCAGCGTAAAAAGTCATGGATATTTTTAAAGACAACATGAAAGTAATGGAATGCATAAGTCTCCTGATAGTTGGAATAAACATATAGTTATTACTCACAGAGATAACAATCCCTTCTCATCAGGATCAACAATTTTGTGATCCTGATTCCAAAGTTTGATTTTGCTCTCTGACCTAGTTTTGCTATAATCTTACTTTTATTGGAATATATTTGATTATAGAGTTTTTAGTTTTCAGATCTTGTCTCTCCATTGCAATGCATTATATACTTAAAAGCATTGAACAAGTAAGCTCTGCAATAATGTACAAACTTTTTTACACATTGCACTTAAGTTTTATATTGATTGGGCAATGCCCAGAGGTTTGGAAGGGTGCTTTATAGTGAATTTAAATAAAAAATGCAATTAGAAATCTGTGTTATACCAACAGCAAAATAATGACAGAAAGGTTATTTTATTACCAAACTTTGCCATAAAAAAAGATGCTTACAGGGCAAGGCTTAGGTATTTATAATGTTAGCAGGCTCCAAATCTGAAGCTTTAAACTGAGAAAAAAAGTGATAAGATAAATAACATTTTGCACTTGTATATAACCTTCTACATGAGGGAATAAAAGTACTTTAAAATACTGAATTAAAGCTTACAAGACCTTGTGAGGTAGGGAAGTGTTGCTATTCTCATTTGGAGAGGGGAAATTGAGGCACAAAGCTGTTAACTGAGTTGCTTAAGGTCACTTAAGTCTGTGACAGCCAGGAACATAACTCATCTTTGAGTCCTAAGTCTTAAATTACTACATAAAAATAGCACCTTTTTACTCAATAGACCCATTCAATATTTCTATTCAGAGTCTGTCAGAGTTATAGGGTAGCTCAGGAGTGGGCAAACTTTTTGGCCCGAAAGCCACATCTGGGTATAGAAATTGTATGGCGCGCCATGAATGCTCATGAAATTGGGGTTCGGGTGTGAGAGGGGGTGAGGGCTCTGGCTGGGGATGCCGGCTCTCGGGTGGGGTATTCAGGATGTGGGAGGAGGCTCCAGGCTGGGGCAGGGGATGCATGGGTTGAGGGCTCCGGCTGGGGGTGCGGGTTCTGGGGTAGGGCTGGGGATGAGGAGTTTGGGGTGAAGGAGGGTGCTCTGGGCTGGGATCGAGGAGTTCGGAGGGCGGGAGGGGGATTGGGCCTGGGGCAGGGGGTTAGGGTGCGGGGGCGGGGTAGCTCAGGGGTGCAGGCTCCAGGCAGGCTCCCAGAAGCAGCGGCATGTCCACCCTCCGGCTCCTACGCAGAGGCGCAGCCAGGTGGCTGAGCTGCATGCTGCCCCGTCCGTAGGTGCTGCCCCTGTAGCTCCCATTGGCCATGGTTCCCAGCCAATGGGAGCTGCAGGGGTGGCGCTTGGGCCGGGGGCAGTGTGCAGAGCCCCCTGGCTGCCCCTACATGTAGGAGCTGGAGGGGAGACATGCCGCTGTGTCTGGGAGCCGCGTGGAGCAGCCCCAGACCCTGCTCCCCAGCTGAAGCGGGGCAAGCCCCAGACCCCACTCCCGAACGGGAGCTTGAGGGCTGAATTAAAATGGCTGGCGGGCCAGATCTGGCCCGCAGGCTGTAGTTTGCCCTACCCTGGACTCGCTGCACCTCTGTCCCCTCTCTAGTTTCCCAGATTGCAGCCCCACAGGTATCAGGCCCCATGACTTTTATCTCTCTTTGAGGTGGAACCATGCAATTCTTCCACTTTTAGACCAGGTGCTGGGCTACAGTATCCTGTGTGCTGACTGTGTTTGTCCACCAACTCTGAGTGAGTCTGGTCCTTACCTTCAGGAATCTGCAACCAGTAGATTACAATGACTCAAAACAGCCTTCTTAAAACAAAAGTATTGTTTATCTAATGATAGGAACTAAGCATACATAAGAGAATAAGGCTTTTTAAAACAGCAAAAGGCCTGTCTTATCCCACAGCTTATGTCTTGCCCCAGACCCCTAACCTTTGGAGAGATGGTCTCCCCCAAAATTTGTCTATGTCTCACTCTTAACCGTTCCAGGATGCTTTGAACTCCTCCTTCCCCCAAAGACTGAGTAACTCCGCGGGAGACATGGTTGGCAAGCCTAGCAAGGGGTCAAACCAGGGCACCAATGTGAACAGCTCTTGCACAGTCTCAAGTGTTTGCTGTGAAGGGTATATCAGGAACCCCCTTTGCCTTTCTGGGGACATTTCCTGACAGTCCTGCTATTGAATTAACTCAATATATGCATACAATAAACACCACAATCCCAGGTCAAGATATAAATTTAGAAATCATTACAGCTAACTCCAAACTCAGAGTCCTATCTATTCATTTTAAATGACTGCTCTTTATTCTTGGTACCCCTGCAAAGCCAATATATCGATCTATGACTGAATGAACAGAGGGAACAGAGGGCTCTATTCTTCTATATTATAATTATATTATTATAGTTTGTGCATTACCAAAATAATTCTTTACTTAGTTTCAATCAGTTACACCTGAATAGAATTGCCAACTTTCTAATGGCTTGTAACCGGACCCCTGAGGCCCTGCCCCTTCGCCACCTCCTCCCGCAAGGCCCTGCCCTTTCTCTGCTTCTTCCCCCAAGGTCCCACCCCTTCTCCACCTCTTCCCCCAAGGCTCCACCTCTTCCCCCAAGGCTCCACCCCCATCAGTCACTCCTCTCCCCACCTTCCCCCATTGCTTGCTGGATCATCTCAAGGAGCCTATCTGCAGGTAGGAGGTGGCCCCGGCTGAGCTGGGACTGGTGCGGGTTAATGACCTGGCACCTCCAATGACCCTGCAGTAGCCTGACTTTTGGTTTGGGTGCCATTTAGGGTTGCCAGGTCCCCTAAATGCCTGGACTTTCCCATCGAAAACCTGGCACCTGGCAATCCTAAATGGTATCCGGACACAGAAGCCAAAAAATGGACTGTCCGGTTTAAAACACAGATGGGTGGCAACCCTACATCTGAAGCCAGCAGTATCACATAGATGTAACTGAGGGCCTAATCTCCCTTTATTCATAGTGAAGATGCACATGATGGAATGAATCTTGCTTTTCTCTCACAGTGCATGGTGAATTTCTGCAAGGCGATCAGTAAAGGGGAAGAGGGAGAAACAAAACAATAAAACAACCACCATTGTTTCACCTGTAAACGAGCACATCTGATTCAGTATCACTGGCAAATAATAAAACATGGAGCCCTATGGAACTGTTTTTAAAGTAACTCTACTCTCTCTTTTGAGTTGCAATGTATAACTACTTTGGAAGTTTACTAAAATCTGTTTCTTACAGCCTTTGCTTAGGGGCCAGTAATTGGGCCCCAGGCGAGCTCCAAAAGGGAGGAATCCTCCTCCGCACATTCCAGAGAGGAAGTGAAGCCATTTCACAACTTGTGCTCCGGACTAAGGGTTGAAATACATTCCGTGGCTTTATTGTCTACTCTCCTTTTCTCCACTGCTGGAGAAATGCCAAAGGCCTAGGCAGCGTGACTCTTTCCTCCAACAATCCCCTGTATGACAGGTGCAGGGAGGCCCTATGAGCACAGCTAAATTCAACAGGATTTTGACAAAAATCAAGAATATCGCCCTAGGAAAATGAACAATACTTTGTCAAAAGGATAGCGTGAAACTCCTGCAGTCAAGCATTCAGGGGGGGAAATTAGTGATATGTAGTGTCTAGAGAAGAAAAAAATCATTTCAACCGGTGAAAATTCGTATTTTTACCTTTCCCCCATGTCTCACTATACCATTGCCAGTCCCCAGCAGTAAAAATCTAGCATAACCTGCTTCAATGGCATATTCTATCTTCCTATCTGTTCTTACAGTACCTATCATAATGGGGTCATGATCCTGCATAGGGCCTTTGGGAGCTATCACAATATATTTGAAAATATGCACACAAAAAAATACTTTTGGAGGTGGCCACACTGGTGGCAAGGGAACATTAATTCCTCCCCCCCCCAAATATAGAAGACACCAAACTGAAGGATGTATGGCCTTGGGGGGGGGGGGGGGGAAGAGGCAGTGTAGGGGTGGGGCCCTGAGGGAAGAGGCGGGGAAAGAGGTGGGACCTCATGGGTCCAGTTACCAGCCATCCTGAGGGAGATAATCTAAACTTCATACTGAACTCACCTTGCTGTGCTTAAACAAGCTCTGTGGTCAGGAGCGCCGCAAGCTTTTCCGCCGCCCTAGGCGGCGGAAGGTCCCGCCCCAAAATGCCGCCCCCCCACAGAGGCGGCAGAAGGTCCCGCCGCAGAAATACTGCCGCGGTCGCCAGCCCCCAAATTGCAGCGCCCTAGGCGACCGCCTAGGTCGCCTAATGGGTTGCGCCGGCCCTGTCTGTGGTATGCAAGATCTCACATTGTTCCGAGATCCCTCTGATGAATGACCTCTGCACACTTAATACTGCCTTTATCTTTTAAACTTGCACTTTAATATTAATTCACAAATATTTGCCAAGGTTTATACTCTCTGAGAATTAAATGTAATACAACACAAATGCTTTCCAGTTGGGGGAGCATGGGTGGGAATGCATCTCATAGCAAATGCAGATGTCCTGGGGCCCTTACTTAACTATTTTCATTTTAAAATGGTTGTCATTTGTTTTTTTCCCCTTCGTTCACTGATTAGAGTTCTAAATTTATCTTTACTTTGTGTGAAGTGCCTACTGAGAATTAAGTAAACCTTGACAGTGCTCACTGTTTGGGAGAGACTGACTCAAAATAAGAATGCAAATGAATAATTCTTTACGCTCTGTGCTTTTAAACATCTGTCATATTTACAACCCCATATTATCGGAATACATTTGTTTTTTCAAAGTTTTATGGAACTCGTAATGCAGAACTGGGTTCTCAAACACAAGTTAAAGCCCACGGCCAACTGTACCTGGAGGACTGGGTCAGTAAAGCCAAATTAAATTAAATTCACTCATCTCTTGGTATGTGTATTTTTTTGTTAGTTAGGCTTTAGCTGCACTACAAATGCAGTAGGACATATTACTTTATACTCTGTGGAAAAATTTTACCACTGGAGAACACTGGCAGAGTTTCATATTTATTAATCCTGACTCACAAAATCTACTTCCATTATAATGTGGTGGTTGTTTTTATGAAATTCAGACTATGTTCATATCCAGAAAAGGAGAAGATATGGCTAACAAGTAGATCATGGAAATGTAGCAGAATTTTGAGTTACAGATTTCCATATTCCATTCTAAGCAAGAAAAACATTTGTGACTTTGAGCAATAGTTGCTAAAATGTTTGTGATTTCCAATACTGTTAATTATATCTGGGTACATAATCACTATTATATACAACCAATTGGACAAGCAGACCCCTCACAACCTCTTAAAGCTCATTATCAGAAGCAAGCTCCCCACAAACCAGGAGTCTGGACAAACCAACTCAAAGTGGCACCCTGACAGAACAACAGATGCAAAACCACATATCTCCACTGCTACAACGAGCAACCCCCCCCACCAACACACCTTTCAAGCTCCATGGATCCTACACTTGCCTACCACAACATCTGGTGTACCTCATCCAGTGCACTAAATGCCCTGATAACAACGATGTGGGTGAAACTAGGCAATACCTAGGCTCTTGAATGAACTAACACAGGAAAATGAAAAAAAGACAAACACGCTATCACCTATTACTTTTCACTAAGCGGTCACACTACATCTGACCAATCAACTCTCATCCTCAAAGGAAACCTGCACAACACTCTCAAAAGACAAGCCTGGAAACTTAAATTCATTACTCTTCTAGACACTAAAAATCATAGATTGAACAGAGACACTGGATTTATGGCTTATTACAACAATCTGTAACCCACTAAACCCCTCTTTATGTTCTATGGCTGCAGAGGTGTTAACAGGCCACTCTACCTTGAATGGTCCCTTACAATATGTGCTAACTACTTATGCTAAACAATCTGCTGTGGCGCTGTGAGTACCTTTCCCAGACCGGAAGAAGAGCTCCGTTTGGCTCAAAAGCTCATTTCTCTCACCAAAAGAAGTTGGCCCAATAAAAGATATTGCCTCACTCACCTTGTCTCTCTAAGCAGCAAATACTCATTTAACCTTTGAATTCTTATAGTCATAGCTTTTGTAGGAGGCGTTTTATTACTGTGTCATCTTCGTAACAAATAAAATCAAATTCACTTGACTCTAAGGCTTTCATGGCAATAAATTATTAAGTGCCTTCTGCTATAATTGTGTCTTTCCAAACCAAATCTTGGAAGGATTAAAGCAATATGACATAATGGCAGGCTGGTCTTTCTTCACTACAATAGCTTGCTCTTTAGGAATGAAGGATTCTGGTTTAATCAGCTGCAATCTAGTGTTATTTTCTTTTATTCAGAGCTATGTCTCAAGATTGTTACAAGCACTCATGGTTCCTTTGGCACAGAGGAATGCAGCCCTTTAATTTACAGGTGCCATCATATTTTATCAAACTGTTTTAGATTATTTCATTTTAGTGTTGGCTTTAATATATATTTAATCCCCATTATCTAATGAAGCCACTCACCCATTGTAACAATTATTTTACATAGCTATCTCTATAAAGCTAAATATAGAGTACATGCAGGGCTTAAATTCTCAGAGTATTTCTTGGAGCCTCCTACACTCCCAACATGCTAGAAAAACTCCAGGGGGATTGAAAATATTTACCGGCACTCCGCTCTGGACATTGCATATTATTGTGTATTGCTGCTCTGCATGTAGGTATAGTGAAATTTTGATTATCCAGACCACAGTCACCCGAAACTTTCAGTTCACTGCAGGTCGGATATGTCCACTGATGTTTGGGTTGAAGGGTTTGAGCAATTTTTTAGTTTCTAATGGCCACTGCCTTCAGTACTCTCATTTATCTGAACCTTTGGTTATCTAAATGAAGTCCTAGTTCCATTTGAATACTCAAGATTGCCAAATATAATCCCTTAAAGATGTTTTTGATGCATTAAAAAAATTATTATATGAATATACACACATACTCAATTTGACTTTGCTTATAGAATAGAAAAGCTGAAGCAGAAATCTGCTGTGAAATAACCCCTCATGTGCTAAAACTAAACATCAAAGTAGAGCACAGGATTTTCATTTCAGAAAAGTAGTAACAAAATTTATTAGTGCCAAGATCAATAGCATTTGGGCACTGTCAGACTTTTAGCTATATATTTAACTCAAACCCATGTTTTACATTGCTGTTACCTATGACTTAAATACAGCTTCAGAGATTGATGAATAGTTAACAGATGACCAGAATGGAAGATAATTTGTCACTTTAACTATTATTTATTATACATATAGCACTGAAAATGTACTCCACACTGCACAAGTAAAAGATGAAGGAGCTCCCTGCATCAAAGAGCTTACAATCTAAAATAGAGACCTAGAGGGCTCAATATTCGAGTATAACCAAGCTGTGCTTGCCACCTTTGCAACCCCAAAACCTTGCGACAGCCAAAGGCCCATTTGACTTTGAGCATAACTTGGAATAGCATAGTCCAGTCATGCTCCATTCCCCCCCAAAATAATCCCTGTACCAGGGATAGAGATAGGAAACGGTGGTGTAGAGCTGGCTAAGGTGGTTCTATGCCAGATAGGGATTCCTCATGCTGGGGGATTTCTCAGCTGCCAATTTAAAGCAGCTTTACAGCCCTTTTGTGGCACATAGAACCCAGGGTACGGCGAGAATGTGGCCCAGAGACTGCTGGATACACTGGGAAATCCAAAGGAGGGAATCATCCATAGAGTTCTTAAAACATTATTCTCATGAACTCACAGCTTCTGGATGTCATGGAAGAAGTGATCTAACAATGTTTTGGAAGAGAAGAGAGCGGAGGCTGTGTTAGCTGGGATACAGCAGTCACTTTGTAAGTATACTCTATTATTTCATCACCAATGTAAAAAGCTATGCACAGGAAAATTTCCACAGAATCAGTGAGGGGATTTGAACAAAAAAAACCCAAAACTGGTAAACAAATGTGTAGTTTTCAAACAGCCATTATTATGCAAGTCAGGTATAATTACACAATGTACTGTAGGAGCATGGAGCACCTAAATGTATTAAACTTTGAAACACTGGGACAAAGATGCATCAGGATAGGCTTTTCTACAATATCTACAATTAATTCACGCACATAAATACTAAAAATTTCCCAAAATGAGTGAGTTAGTGCAAAGTTCTGGAATTTATTGTACTGCATCTTTATTTTAATTAATTCAAAATCAGAAGGTCCTGCTTTCACTTTTCCTTAAAAAACAAAATTCAAAACATCAAATACTCTACCCACCTCTTTTATGCCATCAAATCTTGCCTTTCAGCACTCCCAGTTCCTGTCAGCTCAAGAACGACTGATCAAACCTGTGTCTCAAAGTCTGATCCCCCGGCTTATAGTGTACCATACCACTGCTAAGCTAGCTCTTATTTTTGTCTGCTTTCAGGGCCCCAGTTAACATAAGAAACATAAGAACATAAGAACGGCCGTACAGGGTCAGACCAAAGGTCCATCTAGCCCAGTATCCTGTCTACCAACAGTGGTCAATGCCAGGTGCCCCAGAGGGAGTGAAGCTAATAGGTAATGATCAAGTGATCTCTCTCCTGCCATCCATCTCCACCCTCTGACAAACAGAGTCTAGGGACACCATTCCTTACCCATCCTGGCTAATAGCCATTAATGGACTTAACCTCCATGAACATATCTGAGTGCCTGACAAATGTTAAATCAATCTCCACAAAGCCCCAAGAAATGGGGATAAAATTAGCCTCATTTTATAGATAGTGAAGTGAGGCACAAAGAAACAAGCAATTTGAGCAAGGTCACACAGGAAGTCTGCAACAAATGTAGGAACTGAACCTACATCTCTCAAGTCTCAGTCTGGTGCCTTAACCAAAGTTATCCTTCAACTCAAAAGAATCCCTACAAATGTAAATAGGAAAAAAAAGGGGTCTAAAAGACAAGCCCTTTTCAAAAACTAGCAGACTGAGTTGGAAAAAAACAAAACAGGACATCTTTCACTTGGTTTATATTCTTACCTAGAACGTCTCTCTCATGCTCAGGGACAAGCACTTTCCATTTGGATTCATCTGAATCACTGAAGTCAATATTGATTAATCGATAATTTGGAGCATGGAGGTTTGTCTTGAAAGTGAACACCATTCCCTCATTGGTGACATAGTCATACTCGCCATCAAAGTTGTCTATCAGCTTCACCCATTGAAGAATTCCTAAGAGCAAACAAATCATTCATATTAATTCCTTACTCTTTAAACAAGAAACATTTTATTTTAATACTTTACAATAAAGTTCTTCTGACTGCACCGTAGCTTCTTCCTCCTTCTGCAATAATGACTGTATTAGTTATTCCTGCATATAATCGCAAACAAGCCTTGTGGTGAATACTTAATGAATAGCAGCAGCGATCTTACCAATTCAGAAATGAAATTCCAACACATTGTTACTTTACAGCATTTGGTACTTACCCAAAGGAAGATCAGACATCAATATTAATTAAAAAGTAATTTTTAAGTTTGTGTGGCATGAATCTTTGATTTTCCTAGGAACTTTTGAAAATGCTTCATTGGGTAAAATGAGGGCAGTTTGCTTTTAAATCTGAATTGGCTTGATTTTGTCACTTTATATCACAACCTTAAAATTGAATAAATTTGGGGATGGGAACAGACTGTATGACAAATTCCAATACTTTTCCTCTTACATTTTACTATGTTTATATAGGTATATAGGACTCTAGAAAGAAAAGAAGGCAAGAATAAACCAGATATACAATACTTATGCTATGTCCAGAACCTAACCAATCAATTAAACTTCTTAGATGCAGCATCTGCCATGCTGAAAATCAGGTTCCTTATTAAAGTAGAGGATACAAGAACATCACCACCAATTGCCTGCTTGGAGGATTCAAAAACATCCAAAAGAACTGAGGCTTGATTCTATGCTATCCAGGACAGAGACTGTCACAGTTTTAAAGGCATGAAGGGAGCATTGTGATCATGTACTCTGACCTCCTATTTGCACAGACCACAGAACTTCCCCAAAATAATTTCTAGAGTATAACTTTTAGAAAAAAACCCCTAATATTGACCTACTATTGTCAGTGATGGAGAATCCACCACAGCCCTTAGCAAACTGTTCCAATGGTTAATTACTTTCAGTTAAAAATTTACACCTTATTTCCAGTCTGAATTTGTCTAGCTCAACTTCCAGCCACTGGATTGTGTTAGAATTTCTCAGCTAGACCGAAGAACCCATTATTAAATATTTTGTTCTGCATGTAGGTACTTGCAGACCTAGCCTTTTCTTTGTTAAGCAAAATAGATAACCCATATGTGTAGGTTAAGTTGATATACAACACGGATCTGCAACCTTTGGCACTCGGCCTGCCAGGGTAAGCACCCTGGCGGGCCAGGCTGGTTTGTTTACCTGCCGCATCCGCAGGTTCGGCCGATCGCAGCTCCCACTGGCTGCGGTTCGCCGCTCCAGGCCAATGGGGGCGGCGGGAAGTGACGGCCAGCACATCCCTTGGCCCACGCTGCTTCCCACAGCCCCCATTGGCCTGGAGCGGCGAACCACAGCCAGTGGGAGCCACGATCAGCCAAACCTGCGGACGTGGCTGGTAAACAAACCTGCCCGGCCCACCAGGGTGCTTACCCTGGGCGAGCCGTGTGCCAAAAGTTGCCGATCCCTGATATACAATGTACCGGCTCCATAAAACACCACATCAATTTATTTTTAAATCACCCCCCATTCAGTAATATGAACTGAAATAATGCAAGAAAAGTAGAGATTATAATTGAGCTTTAATTGCTGCAAGTAAAAAAACCAAAACAATCACTAAGAGAGCTATTGGGTGGCTCAGGCCACTTTAACACCATTTAATGTAATAAGTTAGTTTATCAGAGACTTCTAATGCAACAATAAAGCTAACTTTTCTTAATTGCCATTTTGGTTTGAGAAACCTTCCTCTTCTTTACATGAAAGGTGATCTATGCACCAACTAAATCTATTTATATAACAGCAATACAAATTTTTTTTTTATCATTTACTTTTAACTTATATTAAATAATTTATAGTGAAATGAAGGCCGCTTGCGAATTGCATATTGGATGAGACCTGCGTTCTATCCAATTCGGTATTCTGTCTCTGACAGTGGCCAGCACCATGTGGAAAAATCCTGTCTCCAATGAAGTCAATTGGAGTTTTGACATTGACTTCAATGGAGCCAACAGTTTACCCCAGATGCATAAAAGGATGGTGCAGGTATGATGATATGGGATAATGTGTGTTTTATTAAAGCTTTATGATAATAGTTGGGGCTTGTTTTAAGGCTTGATGCCTGAGGTTTAATATCCCTTCCAAAATGTTTGTTATAATAGTTAATAATAATTCTATTCTTGCTATCCATACAAATGTCCATTTTCTCTTTAAATCTTGCTAAAATTTGGCCTCAGTTACATCTTGTAGCAAAGAGTTCCACAATCTAATTATTACTAGTTTTGAATTTTCCATATTTCAGTTTTATTGAATGGCACATTGTTCTTACCAGTATGTTATGAGATGCAGACAACAGGAGCTCCTGATCTACCTTCTCTAGATCGTTCATTAGTTCATATACTTTATCATGTTCCCCTTTATTAATTTCCTTTCTAAAATAAATAATCCCAGTCTTTTCTATCTCTTCATATGAACGTTTTTCCATGCCCCTTACCATTTTCCTTGCTCTTCTCTGAACCCCCTTCTGTTCTGTAATGTCCTTTCAGAGACAAAATTCATGAGGTTAATTTTTCCCTATTCTGTATTGTATTTAATTTTATTTTTAACTGCAGTTGTCAGTCTTTAAAATGTTTTTCAAAGCTATAGTATTAGTATAACACAACCCTATAAAAAGGATCAGCCACGCTGTGCAAAGAGATGGTATTTTCTGATAACCATTTTGGACTAGGTAACTGTGTTCCAATGAGGGAACTGAAATTACCAGTGGAGGGTTATTGTAAATGTGTCCCTCTTTCTCTCCACAGAATCAAATCTCTTAGGATCATGCAGACCAGAGATACTGTGCAATTTGTAGCACAAGACAGGAAGAACATACTACAGTTTTTCAAGTCAGCAATTTGGAACCCTTTCATAGTGAAGTCTGCTTCTTCCTTAACTGAACATCCTCACTCCAATTTAAATATGAAAATTCAAAAATCGTTTCACTACATTTTACTGCATTAAGTTCTCATTCACCAGCAAAGTGCTTAAGCCTATGAATAAAGACCTGTGAGCAGAGTTTCACTGCACTATATCAGAGTTCACAACAAAGAGGCTTTACCATGTACCGGTATATTTTGGGGGGGGGGGGGGGGGCGTCAACATAATTTTTTCCCACCATAATAAAGCATTTTATGTTGTGGCAGTACAAAAATCACAAATAAAGCAAAGCAGGAAACATACAAATTTGAATCTTGAGTGGCTGATGGACTTAACGGGGTACAGGATCTTTTGATTTGCTCCTGGCACAATGCCTACAGATGACAATGACGACTACTTGTACATCAGTGAAGGTCTTGGTTTCATGTGAAACTCTGTCAGAAGCAGGATATTGAGGTTGACCAAATCGTCTGGAAACTTGTTTTTTTTAAACCAGCTATTAAAAATGTCAAATAATGCAAAAATGAATACAAAATTAAAATCACATTGAAAAAAAATCAATAATCTGAGATGCAAGTTTGAACGAAGTGGAGAAACTATTATTTTTATAATCCAATAGTGTCTGTTAGAAACTGTCCAACCATACAAGACAACAATTCTTGCCCCAAAGAGTTTGCAATCTAAGATGACAAAGTACAAAGGGAGAAGGGGGAGAGGGATAACTATATGCAGTCAAAAGGTATTAAAAAAATTAATGTAGATGAGATGGAGTAAGCGGTTACACATTTACATAGCATCCCTTTGAGGAAGTCGGTCTCAGAAACAACGATTGAAAACTGGCATTTTTGATGCACCAGTCAATCTTTCTTGGTCTCCTATGTGGGGACCAGTGAGGGCTCAGATATAAAGGCCACTCAAGCATGCATTTAGAGAGAATTATTCTACTGGAGACAAACAGTGAGGGAGAAGCAAAGCACTTGACACAGTTTACTGAATCCTTCTCATTGCTAGTCTTCGCATTAGAAGGTATAATGCTGAAGAGCTATATATGCCTGCACAGATAAGTGTCTGAACTGAAAAACTACACTATTACTATGTTCAGATTACTACATTACTGATAAGAACTACAGTTAGATTATTTTCTTCATTTGATTGAAACATCAATAAACCCAACAGAACAGGAAATCAATAGCATACCAATAAAAAAGGTAGGGACAAAACCACAACATATATGACAGAAATATTTTAAAGTTTAATAATTTTGTTCTTGTATTGAACCTAAAAGGAAAAAAAAAAATCACATCTGTGAAGTGTACAAATTCAGGCCCTAGTTCTGCTATGAACTCTGAACAGGCCACAACAGGGCAGGACACGTGTCTACTCAAGGCTCACTGAAAGTTCAGGGCTGTGGATTAAACAGGTGGAAAAACTGATTTGATCAAGATGCAATTATGACGGCAAGAATGGCTACAGAGGGTCCCCCTCCACCCTCACCATTGCTTGTCTCATAGTAATGCCATCCACTTTGGGGGAGAGATGATGCATTGGGAGCGAGTCACTATTCATCAGTTTGAGGAGGTTTGAAGCAATTCCCATTATACTCCACACTTCATGAGAAGTCAGTACATCATATATTTTGTAGCAAGTATCTTCTCACGTGTGCAAGTTGAAGAGACAGGCATCGATCAGCTAACACTCCCATGGGAGTTTTACAACATCAGAGGGACAGCAAGTTTTATGAACAATGTAAAAAATATCAATTACCTTTTTATGTACTGTAGCACTCTATGTTAACTGGTAAGGATACAGATTTTAATCTCAATAAAGTTATGTTCCATTTCAATTGTTGCCATTTATATTTTTGTGTAAGAATGATTGCTTCTCCACAAATCTGGAGTGCTGGGGACAGTCAGACTGTAAACTAGAATGCCTGGCTCAGCAAGACAGAATTAACATTTGCTGGATGGCTACAGCTAAACTTAGTATTGGGTGGTTTCACTAATGTCTAAACAATTCTGTTTACATAAAATAGGCCAAATTATACTCAAGAATCACATTTAGAAACTTAAGTCTGTACCAAACTTTATTCCATTTTTCAATTCCCAGACTTTAATCCAATTTGATTTTTAAGCCTTGTGAAAGGCACTGGAAGTTATGGATATAAACACTGAAGTGTTACTTTCAAATCATAAGTGATATTTTCTTGCAGTACTCAAGCAATTAAGAGGAATTCATCCATTTATGCAAGTTATTTGTACATTGGGGGCATATAAGAGTTACTTTCTGTTCATGTAATACGCCTCACCTATTATGCCTCCCTTTTTTATCTATGGCCCCCCTGTTCCTCCAGGAGCAAAAATCCCATTTTAATTATATATATAAAAATTTCACTGCTTTCCCCATCCATTGTCAGGAACTCAGTTGACTCATCTCGGTTGCCTGGCAACTAGCTGGGCCCAGTAAACCCTCACTAAGTGACTGTGGACAGAAGGGCCAATAGATCATCACTTTAGGCTTGTAGCAACTGCAGCACAGTGGCTGTTCACTATGTTCCATGCTTACAGCTAGCTGTGCCAGACATGCTTCCTAGACCAGCCCTTGCTCCAAACCATGCCTGCTTCTGCTCCAACCCTAGTCCCTACCTTCCTCTGAACTCCTGGCTCCAACCATTGGCTTGTTCCTTGACCTCTCCTCTGGTTCTGCTCTCTGATTCTTCTCAGACCACTAGGCAAGATTCCTGTTCCAACCACTAGGTTGCACCGCTTATACCTCAGTGTGTAACACCAATGAACGCCTATTGTTTGTTTGTTTTTTTAAAGACTAAACTTTGTAAGCCACTTCTAGCCATCCTCTGAGATTTAGATATTCCTTCTGCATGTATGTCTTGCAGGAAAGCAATACTTACACTTCAAATAATTTAGAATTTTGTTAGTAGATTAAAATTTTTTTTATTACAGGAAAACAATTTAGAATTAACTTGTTCCCACATAATTTCTGTCTTTCCACCTCCCTATTTAAGAGCCACTCATTATCTCTGACATCTAGGCACCTTTTGCCTCTAGATTTTCATTTTCTAAAAGTTGCATCATTCTTTGAAGATTCAGTTTACTAAGATTAGTGGTCTACATAACCTTTAATATATTTCTTAAATTGGTGCTTATGTTTAAAAGTTAACACATTTTATATAAATGAGAAAACTCTTTTGTTCTTGGAATGCCAATCTCTATTACTGAAGATTAGAGAGACAAGGTGGGTGAGGTAATATCTTTTATTGGACCAACTTTTGTTGGTGAAAGAGACAAGCTTTTGAGTTTACACAGAGCTCTTCTTCTGGTCTAGGAAACTTACTCAGGGCAAGTCTACACTACAAAATTAAATTGACTTAATTTATGTCGACGTACAACCATTGCAGTAATAAAATTGATTTTTCATGGCCATGCTATGCTCCTTCTGTCGGTGGGGTGCTACCACTGATTTAACGGACAGTCCGGAGCCCCGCCCCCCGTAGCTGACAGCCTGGAGCCCCAGCCTTCAGCACTGGGTGGCGAGGCTCTGGGCTGTCAGCCCAAGTGACAGGGCTCCGAGCTGAGGTGGAGTTATTAAATAAGTGCAGTGGGTGACTCACATTGGCAGGAGCAACATTGTAGTGTAGATGTTTACAGAGTTAGGTCGATGTAAATTGCTCCGCCTCCAACTTCATTCATCCCCCAGTCCTGCTCTGCCTCCAGGACAAGCTCCGCCCTCACTCTCCCTCCGGCCCCCAGCCCAGCTCCGACCCCAGCCATAGGTCCACTCCGCCCCCTGCTCCGCCTCCAGCCCAGCTCCTTCCCATCCCTAGTTCCACCCCCAGCTCTGCCTTCAGCCCTAGCTCTGCTGCTGAGAAAGTCTTTGCTGTGCAGTAATGGAGGGGTGTGTGGACAGATTCCATTATTGGGAGGGGGAGGCGTGACTGAAAAAGTTTGAGCTCCGATGGTGTAGAGCAGGCCTCAGAGTGTCACAGCTAAATATAACGTGAAACAAATTGTTTAGCATAAGCAGTTAACAGATATTTCAAGGGAAATTCAAGGTGAAGTAGCCTGTTAATACCCCTCCAGTCACAGGGAGGGAAGGAAGCGGGGGAGGGAGGTAGTTAGTGGGTTATAGATTGTTGTAATAAGCCATAAATGCAGTCTCTCTAATCAGTCCATGATTTTTAGTGTCATAACTTTGCCTGACATTAAAAATTATGGACTGAATAGACACACTGGATTTATGATTTATTACAACAATCTATAACCTACTAATAACCTTAGGATTGTCAGCCCTCCAAAACTGTCCTGGAGTCTCCAGGAATTAAAGAATAATTTTTAATTAAAGATTATGTCATGTGATGAAACCTCCAGGAATACATCCAACTAAAATTGACAACCCTAACAACCCTCCACGGAGGGACAGTCAGAGCCCCACTGCCCCGGGAGGCTGTCAGTGTCCCCCCATGACAGTTAAATCGGTGAAAGCACTCATGGTGCGGATGCGCACTGCCAACAAAAGGAGCTAGTGCAGACATGCAAATCTGATTTAATTACTGTGGTGGCTGTACGTTGACGTAACTTAAGGCGACTTAATTTTGTAGTGTAGACTTGCCCTGAGCAAGTTTCCCAGACCTGAAGAAGAGCTCTGTGTACGCTCAAAAGCTTGTCTCTCTCACCAACAGAAGTTTGTCCAACAAAAGATATTGCCTCATCCACCTTGTCTCTCTAACATCCTGAGGGTTATAACATTGCATACTGAAGATTAGATTTAGCTGGCTAGCTACACCTGACAATCTCTTTCATTCCCTCTAAAACCTGAAGCATAGGATACACAAAGCCTTCCAAAAAGGTATGTATTTTTTGTACATAAAAAAATAAATGTAATTGTATCATGAGATTTTATCTAGAATTCACCAATGCGATTTCATTTCTCTACCATTCAAATTTTCTCTTGTTCCCGTCTTTAGACTAATCCCATCAGCAGCAACTGTTACTGCTTTTCTCTAGCAAATAATCTGCTCACAGTTCCTGTTGGACTTTTATCATCTGTATCCTTTTTCTCCCTCTCATCCTATCATAGAACAGATTGTATCTCATGCTGTTCCGGATATACAAGAAAATTGGCTTCCACTGCCTCTTGCAGTGTGTTAAGGAATCCGGATTTTCCTTTGGATAGTGCACTCAGTTTAGCCAGATAGTGCCATCGTGCTTTTTTCTTTCCGATTCTTCATAATAACTGTATTCTTCTATGGGGTTTCCCTACTCCAACATCAGAAAAGTGCATTACATGGCTGTCCTTACAGGTACTAAACCCCTCACTCTGGCCTCTCTCAGAGCTCTTGTTACAAAAAACTTTACGAAAATACCCCTTCACCCTGGAGCAGTTTTCCTAGGATATGCTCTGTTTATCTCAAGTCCAATGTGCTTTTTCTTGGGGTGCAAAGATCTTAGTAACATGAAGATTAATGTGAACATATTGTTTCCTTTTCCCACTAGCAGCCCAAATCAACTATATCTCTACAAAAACAACGAGGAGTCCAGTGGCACCTTAAGGACTAACAGATTTATTTGGGCATAAGTTTTTGTAAGTAAAAAACCACTTCTTCGGATGCATCTGAACAATTTGATACTGACAAGGAGCTATTTAGTCTTGCTACTAGACTAAAGTTTATACTTAGATTATAAAGTATAAATACTCAATCTCTTTGGAAATTGCATAAATCAAGCAATGAAAAATTTCTTCAGATTTAAATCTTTTACTTCATATTGCTAAATCAAACTCCAGGGTTGGTGAGCTTTGGATTTTCTTTTTTTTTTTTAAAATGTCTTTCCATATTTCTTAAGGTTCAAATTTCTTTTTGCTGCTTGTCACAAAACTAGGATATACTGACCTTGTTTTAATATTTATTACTGAAAGATTTACCTTGAAATAATAAAGTGAAAAAAATCACTCACCTTTTCTCTATTTAATTATTTTTCTTTTCACCCCCATGTCTCAGTCTTAATGATATCTAGTGGTTTTGTACCTCTGTCATCTCTCTGCTATTATGTACCTCATTTTCATTTTGAAGGTTTTGATTATTTTTTTAGCCTCTTCTGATTCATCCCTGTGAAGTTACTGTATCTAGTACTATTTTTGCATTTTTTGATGCTGCACAGCTAACCCTCTCTCCCCCCCGATACCAGCACACCTTTACTCAGATTTATCAGCTTATAATGCTGTGAAATCTCACCTTTGCTCTATCAATGACGCCAGCCTGCTTGTCTGCTTCTGTCCCAAGCACCTCCGAATTATCCCCCAAGCACGCCCCTCAAAAATTCATAAAGCTCCCACTCTTAAAATCACACCTTAAATCTACCTCTTGGTCTTTACGACATCCATCTGGCATTGGTTAGGCAAGTAGCTACGTCAGCTTTTCTACTAAGCTTTTATTTTATTTTTACCTCCTGCTTCCAACCCACCCTTATAGTTTCATCCACCTGTAGAATCCTTCTTTTGAAGGTAGATTGTGAATTCCTCGAGTCAGGGACTGCCTCTTTTGTAACTTGACTGTACAGTGACTAGCACAATGAGACCCCGATCCTTGATTTGTGTTCCTAGATCAGGGGTGGGCAAACTTTTTGGGGCCACATCGGGAATAGAAATTGTATGGCGGGCCATGAATGCTCACAAAATTGGGGTTGTGGTGTGGGAGGGGGTGAGGGCTCTGGTGTGGGGCTGGAGACGAGGGGTTTGGGGTGCAGGAGGGTGTTCTGGGCTGGGGCATGGGGAGAGGCTCAGGGGTGCAGGCTCTGAGCGATGCTTACCTCAAGTGGCTCCCGGAAGCAGTGGCATGTCCCTTCTCCGGCTCCTAAGCGGAGGCGCAGCCAGGCGGCTCTGCACGCTGCCCCGTCCGCAGGGACCACCCTTGCAACTCCCATTGGAGCGCCGGAGGAGGCCATTGGAGCGCGTAGGAGCCACAGCGGGGCCGAGCCGCGTGGTGTGGCCCTTGACCCCGCTCCCCAGCAGGAGCTCGTGGGCTGGCTTGATCCGGCCCCCAGGCCATAGTTTGCCCACCCCATCCTAGATGCTACCATAACACACAAAATAATATTCAAATGTCAAAGGATGTCTTAACAAGGCAGATTAGTCACAGAGATGGCTGAGTAGAATTTTTAACTTAAGTTTTTACCCAATGTTGATTTTTCTTTGGAAGCAACATGCTGTTTCAAGAGCCTGGATTTCTCTCTCGTTATGCAACAAAAAGCATTAACACATGAATACATGTTCAAACGAACAATCAGCACTAACAACTTAATAAAATGGAACAATCTCATTTCTAGTGAAAGGACAAAACAAAATTACTACCAGACATGGAAACATGAACAGGCATGCTAAGAAAAACATCACAGGATACAGGAAGGAGTACCAGGAAGGTTTGATAATGCATAAGTGCATGACTGTTGTGTGTCCAGCTTCTTCTGATAACCATCAGACATGCTTCCCAGTTTGCACAGGACAACAGCCAAAGGAAAATGATTAATGGGATATGTTTTCTTCTTCTGCTGGTTCAACATATAAGCAGACTCCAGAGTGCTGTCAGAATAAGCTTGATAAAATAGCCACTACAAAAAAACTCCCACAATAAGCACACACACGTTTGTTTAAAACCAGAGCTTTAGAAATCTACTTGCTAATGGCCAGTGCACTAGGAAACTTTTTCAAGTTACAGCCATTAAGTCTTCAATTTCTGCAAAATTTACACTTTTATCTTAAAAACATATAGCTGTTATGCTTGTGAAGAAAACCTTCCAAATATGAACCCCCAGTACTATCTTTCTGAGTCAACACACAGCTCCAGTGCCTCAACTGTTTAGATTTCCTAATAAGCAGCAAAGTGAAATTAACAAGATTAGTCAATTTCATGATTGGTAAACCCTAGGTGTGAAATGGTCAAGAAATTTTCACATTTTTATTCCCCTCGTCCCTTCTGAGAACAATAAGCAACAGAGGAGGCAACACAAGGGCAGAAGCCCCCAAAACAGGCTATGGAGATGTGTGCAAGTGAGACTCCTTGCTTTGCATGGCAGGCCGTGGGCTGGGGAAATTAAAAATAGTCGTTACTCCCAAGACTCACTCAGGAAGCTCTGTAGTCCACAGAGGAAGATCCTTGTTTTATTGAACAGCCATGACTGAGGGTAGAAGAAGCAGCGTAGCTTCAATTTAAAGAAATTCATATTGCCATTGAGTAAAGTAGGCAAGGTGAAGCCTGTAAGCAGAGTCCAAGGACAGCTTCCTAGTAGGAATCCCAGCACACTCCCAGAACTGGTGGGTTATGGGTAGGCTTCTCCATGAGACAAATTCTTTATAAAAGACCATATATGTTTGCGCCCAGTAGGTTTTCATTTTAACCATAAGATATCAATTAGCAAAATTAAGAGAGGTCAGTTTACACACAGTATAAGGTAGAAAAACTGGGTTGGGGTGGTGGTGAAAACAACCTACAAATCTTACTATCTTTGACATTTCACACTAAATCAAAGTTCACATTACAAAAGACATCTCTTTTCTTTTTCACTATATACAAATGTTTTCAATTTTAAGTAGTGTCCCTATTTTAAAGGGACTTGTAAAAGAGAGTCTCTCTGAGGCACCTCTCTAGCGGGGTTTGGGTTCCCTTGCCACGTCCAGTTACCACTACAGAGTCAGTCCACTTCAGGCCCCAGCCACCCAGTCCTAGAAGTGGACCCCACCCTTGTGGGCCTTCTGGCTTTGTTTATGGGTGGGAAAAAGCTTTTGTTCAAAACTCAGAGACCAAGCCCTTCCTGGGGTCACCAAAAGAGAAAAGGTCAATGGCACCACCTTTCTTCAGGAGTGCCTGTGTAGCAGCTTTACTGGAGTCCTTCCAGCCACCTAGTCAAATCAGTCTATCCCTGCCTCGCTGGACTCCTTGCAGAGCTGGGGGTCTCTCTCTCCGAGGTGGGGGATTCCTTCTGTTGCTTCAGAAGCTGCTCCCTTCTCAAGGCTTCCCCTTTGCTGACTGCATCTTCCTCCTTTTAAAGTCCTCCTCTGTACCACACATGACTGGCAGGAACAGAGGGGCAGGGCTACCTTAGCAAACAGACTCCCTAGCCCCTTCTTCGTCCATGTGGGGTTTACACATCCTGTCACTGCCCTAATCTGGTTTTTATCAAGAAGTTCACGATTGCCCTGTTAAAACTATTATACATACACAACATGCAAGAAATAAAACAAATATTGTGCACAGTGTGAAGATTACAAAAACTGAGTGTGAAAGGCATTTTAACTAACCTGGAAAGTTGAACAGATGCTCCCTTCAGTTTTCCAGTAGCCCAAAACTGGAAATGTTGTGTCACGTAGATTATGATTGCAGGGAAGACAAACCGACAACGGCTATTACAAAATGTCATGCTGCAAATTAATTTAGCTTTCCAGGTATTGACAAAAAGTTATGAATTTTCTTCAGTTAATATTCAAACATTCTGAGGATGTCAGGCTGTCACGCTATCTTAAAATTAGTGTTCTAGAAACGAGAGAAATGCTTCTGATCGTAAGTCTTCTGGAGAAATCTTTTAAATAACCAGCATATGCTTTAGGAGTTAAACTAGAGCGTACTCTACTCTACTAGATAGTAACATATAATCACATGTGCTTTCCTTTTCAGAGTTAAATTCATTTTCTACCAGACATAGGATGAGTTAACTTCAACTAATCCACAGACACTTACACATCAAGAATCAATGAATGTGCAAGACACAGCTGCCTTCTCTACAGCAGAACTAATAAAATGTCACGCTTGCCTAGTCTTTAATGACACCCTTATCTCTTCACTTAAAATTTACAGAAAGTGCGTGTAACAGAATTCCACAACTCATACTAAGCACAGTGTACATGAAATGTGGTGAGTAAAGATTACTCATGCAATTATGAAGTGGCAAATAACAGACAGAACACAGTTTAAACAACAGATATTAACTTCTGTAAAAGCTAAATCAGAAAAATTGCTCAGATGCTTCTATTACATTATGTCTAGGTCTCTAGTGTCTAATGTAGAGCAGAGCTGATGTGTGTTCCAGAAGATGCTTTCCAGACGTAAACCCAGCATATCTGATTTAACAGCTATATTTTTAGACTTTGATTCAGTTGAGTAGAGCATGTCAATATCTCTTGCTGCCCAAAAGTGGCTCACCAAAAATTAAGATATTAAAATACTATAAAAATGAAGAGAATAAAAACAGAGGAGAAATCTTGTCTAGTCTACAACTTCTAATAAATTATTATTCCCATTATTTGCAAAGTAACACTTGCTAAGAGCGAGACTGATATTTCAGTCAACCGTCACATTGGGGCTACCAGTCTCAGCAGAAAGGCCAGTGATTGAATGGGCATGGAATCTAATCACTAGAGACAGTCCATGCAGTTAGACTAGAGACATTACTTGGAGAAACACATACTGCTAGGGCCTATGCTACGGCAGTCTGGTCATGGAGAGAAAATTTCATTTGCCATTGCTGTCAATCAGCATATTTCACACACAAGATAAATTATAAATTAAAAAAATTAACAAAAAAGATTTCCCCTTCAACCTAACAATGGCACAGTAGTGTAAGTGACAGCTCATGTAATAATATAGACCTATTTCTTCCGTGAAGCCTACAAAAACGTTAGCTAGTTAATAATAGTTGAGTAGGAGGGCAGCTGGAGGTCATTTTGTTTATTGCAGACATATACATTGGTAGTTCCAATGTGTGTGTTAACCACTACATTACTCTGCTTTATCCCCTTTCTCCACCCTCTGTCTATCACTTATCTTTCAGAAGGTCAGATCTTTGTGACCAGTGCTGTCTTACGTGTTTGCCTAGCAAACTGTTGAGAGCTACTCCACTGTAAATAACTAAATAATCATAATAATAAAATGTTGTGAGAGAAAGGAACAAGGAGAGAAACAGGCAGAGGGACTGAGCACACCTCTTCATTGGAGCATTCGCTCACAGAAATGTAAACACTCTGATAAACCTCAACCCTAATGAGGGATTGAGAGCAGTTTACCAGAATTTCAGTTTGTTTGGTTTTCTGTAAGACATGTAAGCTACAAGAGAAAATTTCTTGCTCAATAATCTGAAAACTAACATGGACTTGTGGTGAGCTTTACAGCACACAATATCTCCACAGGCTTAAAAAGAGTGTCAACATATTTTAGAAAACATGACCACCAACAGGTAAAGAAAGATCTGTGTTAACATATTTAGAAACCATTTAGGGCTAGCAAACGGCGACAGGACAACGCTTATGGAGAGGACTTTTAGACTGTAAGATCTCTGGGGCAAGGACTGTCTTTATATTTGTATCTTGTACAGTACTCTGCACATTGTCAGTATTTAGTTGTGTGGTGGTGCATTTAATCCAGTATTATTTCTCCGTCTGTAGAAATGGCATGAATATGAAGCCTCAAGACCTACACCATTAGGAGAGTCAAAACATAGGGCTTAATCTTGCATCAGCTTCAACAGATCTACATGGATGAGTAAGTGTTGTAAAATAGACTCCCAAATGCAGTAGTTTCCAGGAGGAAGGATTCATTTCTATAAATCAGTCATGCTACCTGTAACAGATATGGTAATTTCCTGCAATATCCTTGGGAGACCTTACTGAAATAAGTTTAAGTATCTTTGGTGTTCATTGTATTGGTTTATGAATTATTGTGGGCTGGGATTGCATGTGGGGAACTTCAAAGGACTATACAGAACAATGTGCCAGATGAGCATGGACTTTTGGGACAAACAGTGTCAAGTGGTTTGCCTGGGGAATCTGAAAGCAAATTCCCCCACTTCCAATTATGCAAAACCACAGCCTTTTCAAGTTACACCCTGAGGAGGGGACCATTGTCTTCTCAATACCTGTTGCTGCAGCCTCAAGTTCGTAGGCCCAAGCTGTATACAGTAACTCCTCGCTTAACGTTGTAGTTATGTACTTGAAAAATGCTACTTTAAGCGAAACAATGCTAAGTGAATCCAATTTCCCCATAAGAATTAATGTAAATAGGGCGGGTTAGGTTCCAGGGAAATTTTTTTTTGCCAGACAAAAGATTCTCTCTCTCTCTCTCTCTCTATATACATACATACACACACACACACACACACAAATATACACAGTATATTTTAAACCATTTTAAACAAATAAACAATTTAATACTGTACACAGCAATGATGATTGTGAAGCTTGGTTGAGGTGGTGAAGTTAGAGAGTGGGATATTTCCCAGGGAATGCCTTACTGCTAAATGATGAACTAGCACTCGTCTGGGCCCTTAAGGGTTAACACATTGTTGTTAATGTAGCCCCACACTATACAAGGCAGCAGGAATGGAGGGAGGTGAGACAGCATGGCAGAGAGAGACAAAGAGACGTGTGTGTGTGTGTGTGTGTGGGGCGCATTGCCCCTTTAAGTACACTGACCCCACTCTAAGTACACTGCCTTTTTAAGTAGATCAGCAAGTTAAGACAGCAGCTGCTACCAGCAAGCTCTCTCCGTCCTGAGTCCTGTTGTGTCCGTCCACCCCATGGAGATGGGGTAAAGGAGCAGGGGGACACCCTGACATTAGCACCCCTCTTCCCCCGTCCCCTTGCACAGCGAGCAGGAGGTTCCCAGGAGCAGCTCGAAGGCAGAGGGCAGGAGCAGCACATGGCAGTGGAGGGAGGGACAGCTGAACTGTCTGGCAATTGATAGCCTGCTGGGTGGCTGCCACACAAGGAACCTAGGGGAGCGGGGAGCTGATGGGGGGCTGCCAGTCCACCCTGGTTCCAAGCCCCCACCAGCTAGCTCTAACGGGCTGCTCTTTCTGCAAGCAGTGGACAAAGCAGGAGGCTGCCAAACAACATTATAAGGGATCATTGCACAACTTTAAATGAGCATGTTCTCTAATTGATCAGCAACGTAACAACAAAACAACATTAACCGGGACGACTTTAAGTGAGGAGTTACTGTAAAGGAAAAACTAAACTAGTCACTTGGGGGCCAGTTCTGAGCTATGGCTGCTATGAACTAGAGACCATAAAAAAAAAAAACCTCTTCTGTGGGGTTAGGAGGACTGACTCCCACCATAAGCCTTGTTGGAGTTAGGGTGTGATCTCTGGTAAACTCATTAGCATGCATGTAGGTTCTTTTATTGTTCTTAATATATTCTCTTTGTATCGCTTTCACTTTAAAATGAATGTGCTTGCTTATAAAGGGCTGTGTGGTAACATAACTACTGGCAATTACGGCTGTTCATAATCTTCAAAGAGAAAGCAAAGCACAGACACTGGCCTGCTTAGGCAAGCCTGGCTTGCTGGGGATATCAGTGTAGGCAGGGAATTGTGCAGCCTGGAAAAACCCTGTTCAGGAGGAAAACAGAGACATGGGTGAAGAGGCAGGAGCCTAGATTGGGTGCCCTACAAGCCCAATTAAGGATCAAGGCTCATTTGTGCTAGGCACTGTGCATGCGCGCACACGCACACACACGCGCACACACACACACACACCTCCTCCTCCTGATCTAAGGAAGCAAAAAAAAACACGTTTTACATCTTTGTTTTTAGATTAAAACAGCTCATTCTTTTACTGTAATTACTGTTTTCATCTTTTCAAAACAGAGAAAGGTTTATGAAACTAACTTAGAAGAGGAAGGTACATATTTTGTATGAGATAAAAAATATGTAGTAAGTAAAATAAAAAAGAAAATTCCATGTTCATCTTATCTGCTAAGGGGTGAGACACATCCCTCTGCACTCCTGTAATCTTGCTATGGGCTATACGGTGCTGTGTGATACTTGCCAGAGTAGTTTACTCATCCCTCAATTCACAACCTTTTGAGTTCTGTCAGGCAGAGTTCAGAAATGGTCTATATTCCCCCCACAGAAAAAAAAGTGACTTCATTTTTCATTCCTGCCTTTTCCCCTGCTTTCCCAGGCTGGGATTTGGGGAGTGGGAGGTGCTGCTATACTTTGTCCTGAAAATGGAAGCTAAATAATAATCAGAAGCTGTAATTGCTTTATTTAGATTCTGAGGAACACAGAGATTTTTTGACTTTCCGATTAACACAGAACTTTCAGAAAGTGGGAACACTAGAACAGATTTTTTTTTCAATTCATAGTACATATTTTAAATAAGCACTATCCTATGTTTTAGGCATCTTTGCCATAAATTAAAAATACAGTCACACAAAGGGAATAGTTGAGCTAGCACTTTACCTCATTCTAATAAATAGATACAGCATATTTATTGCATTACATTAAAAAAGTAAAAGCAGCAGAGAGTCCTGTGGCACCTTATAGACTAACAGACGTATTGGAGCATGAGCTTTCGTGGGTGAATACATCCGACGAAGTGGGTATTCACCCACAAAAGCTCATGCTCCAATACGTCTGTTAGTCTATAAGGTGCCACAGGACTCTTTGCTACTTTTACAGATCCAGACTAACACAGCTACCCCTCTGATATTAAAAAAGTAAGTTACTTAGATTGCAAACTCAAACACTTGAAAGTTAGGAAATGTCAGATGTACAGATGCCCATGCAACCTCAATTCTGCCCTTTTGTATGTCCATTCTGTACAATGAATGAGGCATGGTCTTGTAAATACACCTCTACCCCGATATAACGTGACCCGATATAACACGAATTTGGATATAACGTGGTAAAGCAGTGTTCTGAGGGGGCGGGGAGTGGGGCTGCGCACGCCGGCGGATCAAAGCAAGTTCGATATAACGCGGTTTCACCTATAATGCGGTAAGATTTTTTGTCTCCCAAGGACAGTGTTATATTGGGGTAGAGGTGTAAAACACATTATTGAACCATGTAATGAAAGACTATCCTAATGTATATGTACATGTACAAGAGAATAGAATTACAGTTCCATGGGCAACCTAATTATGGCACTTCCTAACTTTCAAGTGCTTGAATGTGCAACCAAAATAACATTTTAATGTATATATTTTATCCCATGTGTTTTTTTTTTTAAATGTGATTTCACAGTATTTTCTTAAAAGGAAAAACAAATTCAGTTGTATATAACTATAATAACTGATATTATATCACGTATCATCAGCAGGATTTTAACCCTGAACCTTCAACACTGCAGCACTTGAGCCATAGGACTAACTATATTCACAGAAGCAAGAGAAAGTTATCGGGGGGTGGGCGGGGGAGGGGGATTACTGGCACCATGTACTATATCCAGAGACCAAAGGGGAGCCCAATTGGCTTTCTTCCTCAGCACACTCCCAGGAGATGGGGGACTCCTGCCTCATATGTTGCCCATAGGAGAAGGGGAGCCTGTCCTAGCTCCTTCCCCCTCTCCCACCTCATCACTATAGATGTTCCCAATACAGTGTTTTGCAGTATGGACATGGCTCTTCAGAATGTTCAGGTATTCATTTGGTATGCTGCCAAAATTTTCCTGACAAATCGCTATTTCCATTCTGTCACTTGCTTTCAATAATTTAACTCTGCTAAACCTAAATGGAAAGGCACTTCTGCACCCAGAAGGTTTTGCCCCTGCCAAATTTCAAAAGCCAGCTACAAACAAATGAAAGTGTTCGATCTTCTTAAAAATAAATAAACAAACAAACTCACTAGAATCTGTTATAATTAAATGTTAAGTCACCTAAATATGGGGCTTGCTACCAGTTCCCCTATAATATTCCAAAATTATTTGTGCTTGTTTGATATATGTGTTATGCATCAGAGACAGGTGGATAGGTGTTGAGAGGGAAGAGGGGAAAAATAGTTCCCTTTACCTGGAAAAGGGAAAACTCAATTGGCAGTTTCATCTCATTGGAAGATCATTCTCATATTTCTGTCAATATCTGATAGGAGCCTTTGTTCTCTTTCAATCTCCTTTAGCAATCAAATAACTAGTTCAGTCAATACCACCTGGCCATTACTCACATCTGTGTTTAAAAATATACTAGCTATCTCCACCTTCCAGCAGCAGATTTGTATTACTGGCAGAAGACCTTCTCCCTCCAAACTTTTACAGGGGCAAAGCAAGGGGGCAGAGGACCCTGAGGCAAGAATAGGTTAGCGGTCCCCCTCCCAATTCCAAAATCTAAAATTTTCCTTAGCTTTGCCATCTTGGAAAATCAGAACATATCCCTCTTATCCATAATACAATGTGCAGGCTATTTACACATTTATACAAAATGCTCACTGGCAGTGATGTAGTGCTAAATTTTATAGTGCAGGAGCCCTACAGAAATGAGCTCAAAATTGTAAATCTGTCACATGCGAGATGGATTTTGGAGACTATCTTGTGTTTGACGTCACCATAAGATACAGTCCCCATATTCAAAACTTAACTAATAAATACACATCATATTAACATAAAACAGGTAATTCAGCTTTTATATGCCAACTTTAAGAAATAGTAAGGCACATCCAAAACACACACAGTTTTGTCAAAACACCCAAGTCTTGAGTTATCATACGGATTTTGATACTGTCTCATATGACCGTCTCAAACAAACTAGAGAAATATAGCCTAGATGATCCTACTATGAAGTGGGTGCAAAATTAGTTTGAAAAGCGTACTCCGAGAATAATTATCAATTATTCATAATCGAGCTGGAAGGGCATATCGAGTGGGGTCCTGCACGGATCTGTCATGGGTCCAGTTCTGTTCAATATCTTCATAAATGATTTGGCATAGAGAGTACACTTATAAAGTTTGCAGACGATACCAAGATGAGAGGGGTTGCAAATGCTTTGGAGGACAGAATTAGAATTCAAAATGATTTGACAAACTGGAGAAATGGTCTGAAATCAATAGGATAAAATCAATAAGGGCAAATGCAAAGTACTCCACTTAGGAAGGAACAATCAGTTACACAAATACACAATGGGAAATGACCGCCTAGGAAAGAGTACTGCAAAAAAGGAACTGGCAGCTATAGTGGATCACTAACTAAATACGAGTCAACAATGTAACACTTGCAAAAAAAAGCAAACATCATTCTGGGATGTATTAGCAGGATTGTTGTAAGCAAGACATGAGAAGTAATTCCTCCACTCTAGTCAGCACTGATAAGGCCTCAACTGGAGTATTGTGTCCAGTTCTGGGCACCACACTTTAGGAAAGATGTGGACAATTTGGAGAAAGTCCAGAGGAGAGCAAAACAAATGATTGGAGGTCTAGCAAATTTAACCCCTACAAGGAAAGATTGAAAAAAATGGGTTTATTTAGTCTGGAGGGAAAAAAAACATGACAACAATCTTGAAGTACATAAAATATTATAGAGAAGAGGATGATAAATTGTTCTCCTTAACCACTGCGGACAGGACAAGAAGTAATGGACTCAAATTTCAGATAGGGAGATTTAGGTTAGACGTTAGCAAAAACTTCCTAACGTAAGGGTAGTTAAGCACTGGAACAAACGATCTACAGAGGTTGTGGAATCTCTGTCATTGAAGGTTTTAAGAACAGGTTAGAGAAACACCTGTCAGGGATATTCTGGGCTAGATAATACTTAATCCTGCCTCAGTGCATGAGACTGGACTAGATGACCTATCAAGGTCTCTTCCAGTCTGATTGTGTTACTCCAGTATCAAATTGGTGTAACTCTACTAGAACTAAATTAATGGCTGGAAAACGGGAGTGCTGAAATGGGGAATCAAGCCCCAAATATTTGTACCTGAACCCACAGTTTTGCCCAGGGAAAAACTTGCAATTTGAGCACAAATGGCACTTGCTTGGCATTCGTGAATCATGCGTGTGGGCCTCAAATGCAACCAAGTGTTTTCACAAATATACCGACCACTCTTGAAAACGTAGTCACTGTGTAACAGAAACCAAATACAAGGATCCATACTGCATGGCAACCAACCATTAATTCCTCAGCATTTCTCAAAGATCATGATACCTTGTCCATCACTATGCAAGTCAGGCTCTTATGGTATGTCTACTTCTATACCATAGAAACATTACTTTACATTAAAAAACAGCCCTCACTAATATCTATAACATCTTCTAATTACCTCTAAGATACACAAACTACTTCGATGGGGTTTCATCCTACCCCATATGGAGCAAAATTCACTGCTATGCTCCAGCCACTTTGGGCCACTCCATAAACCCAAATTAAGTGGCTGATCAGACCAGGCTGACTATGGTTTTCGATCGTCAAAATGTTGTGTAGGAGTTAGAGTGCCCCAGTGAATCTAGTCTAGTGAGGAGAAACACATTCTAACAGAGTAAAAAGAGTAATTCTCTTAGGGCTTTATCCAAAGATCACTGAATTCAATGAAAAGAAACACCCTCCTCCACAAATTTTCTTCAGTGGGCTTTGATTTAGGCCTTTAGCCTCCTATAGCACATAGCTGGTCAGGAACCTTATATTTCTGATGTTCCTCTTTCTCTCTTGTAACCTTTAAGAACCGCCTCAGAGCTCTACAGCCATTAAATTCCCAATATACAGTATAACTTAAGAATGCCCCATATCCACCCACTATTTCTTAAGTCCTGCAGCCATTCAGAACACTGAATGCAGTGAAGCTGCAGAATGAACACACACAAGAATGGAAATAGCATACTGGTAGCACGTCTCAGTCATTATATATCCAATCTACATCCCACTTGTTGGACTGTCAGATTCAGATATGTTTTCACTACTATGCCCCTGTTTACACAGGTCGCAGCAGCATGTAGTGTAGGTGTAGCCACATTCTGCAATAAAAAACAGTCTGTGTCCACACTGGTTCAAAGCTACATGCGGTAGTGAAAGGCTCTGATGTGGGGAGGCAGCGGGGAAAGGCTCTGGCAGCCTTTCCCTGTTGACTCCCCACTGTCAGAGCCTTTCCCTGTTGCTGGAGTCTTTCACTGCAGTCAAGAAAGGCTCCAACAGCAGGACACTACACTGCTAAAAACAGCAGTCTAGATGGGTGGGGGGGGGGCGGAGGGCACTGCTTGGATATGTAGAGAGCCATGTAAGGTATATACCACTAAGGTTCTGTCAACTCTTTATTCACCTAAGAGGGCCTCATTATTTACACCAGTGCTAGGGGGTGTGCAGCATCTGTACTCTACATGCTGCCATAAATGTAGACATGTTGGGGTTCTCCTGAGACCTCTTCCACTCAGTTCCCCAAGAACTCAGTTTGACTCCAAGCTTGTCCCTCAGGTTCCTTTATTTGGCATACAGCAAAGCTATGCTGAGTTGATCAGACTCAAGCATAGGGCGTACTACACATCCAAAGTTACACAGGAAAACTTATCTGTATATACAATTTTACTAGCACCAATAACACATGCACTCTTCACTATACATTGCATCATACACTTCATGATTGGCTTGGTTACTTTTCAGGAACCAATCCGTGAACAGCATGTGTTGTTCCAGGTATATCTTGTCCATTGATCCTAATACCAAGATGTTCTTGCTTATCTTAGCTAGCACAGACATCCTGACTCAACACACTGCTTATTAAGTCCCTTTTTACAACTCAACTTCCAGTCACCTTCCCAATCATGCCCACTAAGAAATGAGGTCTTATTTATGTCAGGTTACGAATGCCCAGCCAGGCCTACAAGACATAGCTTGTGTGGTGGTGAATGGTCAGAACTAATTTAAGCTTTGAGCACACCTTTGTCTAACATATTGTTAATTGCAGTGCAAGTTACACTGTTACTGTTTTCAGGAGCAGACGATCACAGTAAACATTTTAATAGCTCATTAAAGAGCCCTGTGGAAACCTATGACTTGTCAGTTGTTGGAAATAAATATTACTGACATCTGTTCATTTTTGACTTTATGATTGAAAGTGACATCTTATTTCCAACCACTGTAATTAAATTATAATTCAGAGAATACAGTAATGCCAGCAGGCACCAACCAAATTGTGCTAGGCACTGTACAAACACATAATAGCAGACAGCCCCTACCTAAAGGGCTTACAATCTAAGTAGACAAGAGCCAAAGGAGAGAGGATTATTATATCCCCATATTATAGATGGAGAACTGAGACAAAGCTTGCCCAAGTTCATACAGGAAGTCCGCGGTAGTGCCTGAGAATTAAATCCAGATCTCCTGCCACCTCCCCCCCCCCAATTCAGTCCAATAGAGACTTTTAAACACAAGACCATTCTTCTTCTTTAAAGAGAAAGCGCCTTTCCAAAGAAATAATGAAAAACCTTTAAAAAAGTTTTTCATTATTAAACATTTTTATTTTGTAACTGTGTATCAAACACTTGGTAATAGTGGTATTTTCTCTGTCAGCATTTAAATAAGTGTTTCTAATATGCACGGACTCAAAGTAAAGACACTTGGAACTATTACATTTTCTGTCAGTCACCAAAACTAGCAAAACAATCATGAAATGACACAGCTACAGATGATATCCAATTCAATTTTTTAAACAGTATTTTAATTTCTCAATTTTTGGCAAACCATCATGGCACCAAAGACGGCAACAATGGAGCATCACAATTCTCCATGCAAACAAAAAGTGCACCCAAACCTTATTCCATTATAAGATGATCAACTTAGAGACCATAAGCAAACTAAGGATAGCACACTATAAGGTTTGTACTGGCTTTGCCTCCTCCGGCATCCACACACGCTAGTGTGACACAGGGGCTGAGGTGATATTCCAACATTTATTCCAGGTAACTGCTTTTCAAAATCTGTCTGCTGTGCTTATAATGTAGGTATGTGAATACTAGTACATGTTGAGAGAGAGAGATGGAGAACTGCTCATGCATGTAACTCTTTCCTTCCTTAGCAAATAGAGCCTTAATGTACAAATGACATATTATAGCCATTGCTGTTATACTAACACTTCCATTATGATCCTTATTTCCAGAGATTCCATTTCCTGACTGTACTTGTCCTCATAGCAAGATAAGTTTCACTTAAATTTCTGAGGCAAGTTCCTCACCCTCTGTTCCAGACCCTTTTCAATGGGTAAATAAGCCAGAGCAGCTTAAAGAGGTCCGAAAAGTCTACAGTTGGGGGAGGATTCCCCTGGCACTGTGGATGACAGCAGCAAAGCTAACAACCAAAGATGCCATCACAAGACCGGGTGTGCGGCAAATGCCAGGGTAGGTCCACAACACGCACAGTGTTATGGAGATTCCTAGTGGTCCCACAGCCCAGGGAGGCTGCCATGACTCAGACAGGCCCCTAGGACTCTCTCAGTTACGTCAGGAACCTCTGCAGTCCAGGACTGGGAGGGCACAAAGGTAGCTCAACGCCACATTATCCACTCCCTTGGGAAGGAAGTTCCGTGCCGGGCCTTTTATTTAGTAATAGTGGAAAGCACCAAAGTGCATTAAATTTACTGGTCCTTGTACCCCTTATTGGGGGACACAGCATAAAGATACCAGGCATAGCTGCAAGTTGCCCCTATGGCTTTTGGGGGTGGGGGAAGGAAAGGCAAGGCAAGATAGTCACTCAAATCTCCATAATTTTTAACATATGAAAATTGACCACCATTAATCACACAGCTTGTCTGTGGAATCTTATATAAAAGCTGTTCATATTTATTAATTTCATTCAGGGAAGTTATTAGCTTAAGAGTGTCCAATTACTCTGGTAATTGGAGTTTTGTCAGTTCTGAAGATCATCATTGATTAAAGAGGTGCATTGTGAAAATGTATCACATTATTTATTGAAGAGGCTAAACAGATCATATTTTCTTTTTTCTTCCTTTACTGCCCCCTACCATCTGCTGTTTTTCAATTTGAATTGTTCACCTCCTATAAAATAAACACAACAACATTTTGGGATTGACAAAACCAAATCCTAATTAAAAATCCTTAATACAGGTTAAATATAGAGAAAGCTGGTTATTGTGCTCTTCTTCAGCAAAGAGAATATAATTACTGGATTTTTAATTGTTTGAATAAATCAGTCAGGAAGAGAAGGAAATAAATGCTAATAAAAACCTGCAACTCTATACACTGTGAGAAACAGAGTCCTCTATACTGATGAGATCCAATTCGGTTAATACTGATTTAAGACAATCTGCCACAAAAAATTAATAATTATTTCTGAGCTCAGGAAAAGAAAAAGTAGCTATTTTCATACTCATTTCCTCTTTATTCCAAGGAACTGTTGATGGCATTTTTGCTAGTGCAGTGGCTAAGAGAAATTTCTTTATATGGTATTGTGATGGGTGCACTCACTCTGCACTGGACTGGGAGGGGTTAACCCTACATTGTGGGCTGAGGAAGCCATGCCTCCTCAACTCTACTGAGCATGCTCCAAATGTGCCAGTATAAAAGGGAGCAGCTCAGGTCAGTTGGGGCTAACTGCAGGAAAGGAAGGATGCATACTGCAGGCTCCAGTCAAGGATCAGCTGAAGCCAGAGATGCCGCAACCCAGGCAGACATCAGGCTACCCACAGAGGCCCTGCAGTGTCCAGAGTTGCCAGGGACAGCGCAGCCTGGGGAACCCAGAGACAGCTGAGATGCCCAGACTGCAGCAGTGAGAAACATGGTAAGAAGCAGCCCAGGGGAAACAAATAGTGGCCTGGTTGGTCAACTGGAGTATTGAGTCAGTGTGTTTTGGTTGGACCCTCCTACTGACTCAGTGACACGTGCTCCTGCCAATACCAGAGCTCTGGGCTGGGGCCCGATGGAGAGGGAGGGACCAGGCTGCCACTACCCTTGAATTTACCCCTGCCTCAACTTCCACTTAAGCAGCCATGCCTGCTCTACGCAGATGGCAGCATGCCACCTTTTGCCAGGTTTTTTGGCCATTTCGGTTGCCAATAACAAGAAGGCAAAGGAATATTTTCATCAGAGATGTTTAAGGAACTGTGAATGTCAGTCACGGCATCTGTGAATTTTTGTTTTTATTCACAAAATACGTATTTTTTTACCTCACTGTGGCATCCCAAAATAATCTGTAATGGGAAACTCTTTTTTCCAAAATCATTTCAACTTACAATGAATCAACACAACATATTCCTAAAAAAATCAATGCCTATGGGTTATCTTCTCTAAATCATACATTTTGGAAAGATTTCTCAAGTTAGGTCCTAATGAAAGCTAAGTTTTGCCACCTTGTGAAGAGAAGATTTCTCTGTAACTGTGGGGGTTTACATATGACATGTTTTACCAAAGTGTCTGTACAAATTACAATCCATGATTTTGTCACTGAGGCCTCAAATTCTAACATGCTGACTAAACTTCATAATATTTCTTCACAACCATTTGTGAAAAACTCAGAACATGGAGGCTGCATTTATCATCAAGTCCAAAGAAACAGTGACAGCACTACAATTAGCTCTAGAAGGCGCTCAGTATACCAAAAGAAAAACAAACCCACTGGTGATGATCATATCTCCTGACTACCGGAACATCTACTGCTGAAACAAAATTGTCACACATGGCACAAGAATGTGAGTATTTCCTGTCATAGGAAAGGGAGGAAAAGCCAGCATAATTGTTCACTACATTGGACACCACTGTGAATAAAAATTAATTAAGGTAACTTTAATTATATTTAAAACAGGTTTTGTAGACATTAATCATAGATTAGAATTAGTTCTTGGTATTTCTGTAGTGTGCCATAAAAGCAAAAAGACAGAAAATTCTTTATCTCACAACTTGACATATTGTATTTCAACGCACTTTAGCACTTGATTTCTTTAGTTTCAAATAATTATTCTTTACTACATGGCATAACTTCTAGATTCTCAACTCTAAAAAGTTATTTAGCAAGCAAATATTCAAAGAAAAGTTAAAATAGTGTATGTAAACATATTTGCAACTAAGTTTGTAGACTGTAAAATGTCAAAGTAGTACATACAGGGCTGTAAACAATAAAGTGATCTATAAACTTGTTTAATACGAATTACTTTGGGAATCATATCCTTCTCATACCTTAAAGGCTATTTACATAATCTTATGTTCACTACAGACTAACATCTACCAATACTCCTTTTCAGACCCTTGCCATTCAGTATTCCAGCTTGAAGGGTATACATAAAAAGGTAAAATTCCGTCCCCATTGAAGTCAGTGGAAGTTTTGTCATCAACTTCAATGAGGTCAGAATTTAATCCATTGTTTATTCTAAAATTTAGTTTTAGTTACACAAAGAAAAATCCCCAAAGATTATGGAGGCCACCTGAAATAATATTTTCTAACCTCTCTGCCCCACAAAAAATCCTCCTAGATTTTTCTGTTACACTTTTGTCTTTGGGGCTGGGAATGCTGTTATAATGATTTAACATTCTGAATATGAAGTCTAAAGACATTTCTGAAACTTAAGATTTTATAAATAGATGAGAAGCACAAAGATTGCAAAAGAATTGGTGGATCTGCTGGATCACCAGGGGTTAAAAGGAGAAATTGAAGAAGATAAGAATGTTGTTGAGAAGCTAACTTTTTTTTTTTTTTCCTTTCTTCAATCAGTCTTCACCACCAAGCATGTTGGGGAAGATATTTACCTCTGACCTGCCTTTTTCCTGGTAATAAAGATGAGCCACTCTGAGACTGAGGTGCCAGAAGGAGATTCTGGAGCAAGGATAATTTAAAAAGCAGTAAGTCAACTAACCCAGATGGTTTACATCCAAGAGTCCTGAAGGAGCTTAAGCATGAAGTGACTGAGATGATAAAAACATGCAAATTATCTCATTAAAACAGCCATTGATTCAGAGGACAGCAAATGTTGAGTGTGTGTTTATTTTTTTATATAAAATTTCAAACTTTATTAAAGCAAAGTTACAATAAAGTAAAACATTAACATACTACATTGTACATTACTTACTCAGGGATCAGGATAATATTCAAAGAAGCAGGCTAGAGATTCTGCTTAGCTGGCTGGGGCGTCCCCCTCCTCTGAATGGTGTATATTTTTAATATATAGATACTTTAATAAATACAGGTTCGATCCTGCTGGCATTGAAAGTGTAGTTCTATTACTACTCAGAGTGGAAACGCACTATATTCAATAAGTGCAGGAACATGCCTTACAATATTAGGGTTTTGTTAAGAAGTGCTTGCATTTTAAAGTGTTCAACCTCTTCTGGAATAACAGAATCTGTTAGTCCAAGTCTAACACAACATCAAAACAAGAGAGTCCTTGGTCCTGCTGGGGTCAGACTTCAGCCCTCTTCCTTATAGGTGGGCTCCCACTATCTAACCACGAGCTCCTGGGCTCCAATTAAACAACCATCTGGGTCAGGTCTCCCCTCCTTCCAAAGGCGTCTGGCAGGCTGTGGTCTTCTGCCAGTTCCTTCCTCAAGCCTGGCTTCTTGCCACACGTTGGAGCAGCCCATCTGTTATCCTCTTCAGCCAGCCTTTAACTGCTGGGCTTTTCTCCTTTGGTTCTATACCCACCCTGCCCTAGTGGGGTAGGGTGAGGCTAACTGAACAGAGCTGACTGGCCCAAGGCATGCTGACCCTTTAAAGGGGCAGACTGTCCTTCTACAATGACCAATTACCACCCACCTCTCTATCTAACCTTTATCACCTGCTTAATTGTGTGTACACATCACAGCAGAGAGAGGTTTTAGAGAGGAATTTCAATGAGAAGGCAGCAGTAGTAGCCTTGCTGGTCAGCTCAAGTAGAGCATACTAGGGGGCATACGCAGCAGTGATGAAGTGGAAGGATTGAGGAGCAATACAATTAGAGACAAGGCTGCATAAGAAGGGAAGGAGAAGCAAAGCTATGCAGAGTCTTCAAAGTAAGAACAAAAAAAAGCTAAGGGTATGTCTACACTGGCAGAGTTACAGTGCCGCTCAGAGAGCGCTGAAGGGAAACTGCTGTTGTGTGTTCACACTGTCAGCTGCCTGTGCAATAGGGTGTTCACACATGCGGCACTTGCAGCGGTATTCGGAGCGGTGCACTCTGGGCAGCTATCTTCCTCTTCTGCCGCTAAGAGTTGTTGGGAGGAGGAGTCGCGGGGCATCCTGGCTCCAGTCCCAATGCCCAATGATGCATTGCTTCGCATTCAAGCAATCCCTGTGCTTTCGTCCACATTTGGCACCATCTTTCAACAGTTTGTGTACTGTGCGCTCTGCCTCTTCAGTCTACAGGAATGGATCCCGAACTGTTGACCAGTATGCTGCTTGCTCGGACTAACACATCACAAGTGGCAGTGGAGTTATTCCTTAAACTACAAAGGCAAGAGGAGTGCGACATTGATCTTGCCACGCATAGTAGCTACAACATGAGATTGCTTGTGGCATTCACAGAGGTGCTCACCACCGTGGAATGCCGCTTTTGGGCTCGAGGAAACAAGCACTGAGTGGTGGGATCACATCGTCATGCAAGTCTGGGATGATGAACTTTCAGATGAGAAAAACTACATTCATGGGACTGGGTGATGAGCTCGCCCCAGCCCTGCAGTGCAAGGACACGAGATTGAGAGCTGCCCTGACGGTGGAGAAGTGGGTGGCTATTGCAATCTGGAAGCTGGCAACTCCAGACAGCTACCAATCGGTCGCTAACCAGTTTGGAGTGGGAAAGTCGACCGCTGGAATCGTGTTGATGCAAGTTTGCAGGGCCATTAATCGCATCCTGCTCAGAAGAACCGTGACTCTGGGTAACGTGCATGACATTGTGGCTGGCTTTGCACAAATGGGTTTCCCTAACTGTAGAGGGGCAATAGATGGCACACACATTCCAATTCTGGCACCAGACCACCTAGCCACCGAGTACATTAATCGCAAGGGGTATTTCTCAATGGTTCTCCAGGCGCTTGGGGATCACCGTGGGCATTTCACGGACGTTAACGCAGGCTGGTCCGGAAAGGTGCGTGAGGCATGCATCTTTCGGAACACTGGCCTGTTCAGGAAGCTGCAAGCAGGGACTTTCTTCCAGGACCAGAAGATCTCCATAGGGGAAGTCTAAATGCCCATTGTAATCCTGGGATATCCCGCCTACCCCTTAATGCCGTGGCTTATGAAGCCATACACGGGACACCTTGACAGCAGCAAGGAGTGGTTCAAGAACAAGCTGAGCAAGTGCAGAATTACTGTTGAGTGTGCTTTGGGACATTTAAAGGCCCACTGGCACTGCCTATATGGGAAGCTGGACCTGGCCGATGACAATATTCCTATGCTTACAGCTGTGTGCTGTACGCTCCATAATATTTGTGAAGGGAAGGGTGAAAGCTTCACCAGGGCTGGACCGCTGAGGCTCAGCACCTTGAGGCTGAATTTGAACAGCCAGAGACCAGGGCTATTAGAGGGGCACAGTGCGGGGCCATAAGTATCGGGGATGCCTTGAGGCAGCAACTTGAAGCTGTGTGCAGCAATTGTCCCCTCTTCCACCCTCCCGTGACGGCAGAGTGGCATGGGAAAGTTACCGTTAATGGGGCAAGAAACAAAGCAGCTCTGCCAAAGAACATGCAGCAGCGGATTTCCTACTATCTCCACGAGAGTTTCCTGGAGACCTCTGAGGCATATTCCCGTAAAGTGAGGGAGTCAATCAACAGCCTATTCCGTCGCTCAGACTAGGCACATGGTGGTACGTGCATCATACATACACAAGCCTGTTTTCTGCAACCCTCCTGCCCCTAACAACTTGCTTCAGAGATTCCCAAAATCAAAGCCACTTACCAGGGGCCTCCTCTCCTGTTTGTGCTTCGCCAAGCTCCGACAGCTGTGACTGGCTAGCCTCCTCTGGGTAGAAAAGAGCTCCTTGCTGCATGCATCTCTGACCTCTGCTTCTGGGTCCCCTTCCCCCTCCACATCCTCATCCAAGACTTCCTCCTCCTAGCTCGGTCCACTCTCGACTGGCACACAAGCTACCAAAGTATCCACGGTGGCCTTTGCAGAGGATACGGGGTCTCTACCGAGTATTGCGTCCGGCTCTTTGTAGAAGCTTGTGGGCGCAGCACCGGAGCGGCAGTTTGCCTCCCATGCCTTATGGTGGGCGTTCCGCAGCTCCTTCACTTTGACCCTGCACTGCAGTGTGTCCCAGTCATGGCCCCTTTCTATCATGAATCGTGAAATCTGTCTGTAGGTATCATAATTCCTACGGGCTGGAGTGCAGCTGGGACTGGACTGCCTCCTCTCCCCAAATGCTGATGACGTCCAGCAACTTGGCATGCTCCAAGCGGGGGATTGCCTGGTGCATGGAGCAGGCATGGCCACCTGGAAAGATGCGCTGAGACCACTGCACGCCTCACTGAGCAAATAGGAAGGGGAATTTCAAAATTCCAAAGGAATTTACAGGATGGGGATGACGGTTGGTCACGTGAAGGCAGGGCAGTAGAGTTCAAACTGACGACCCCCCAGAGAGGCAAGAACAGGCATTGTGGGACACCTCCCGGAGGCCAATCTCAGTGCTGTAATCAACCAGGGTGTCTACACTGGCACCGCAGCGCTGTATCCCAGCCTCTGGGGGGGGTTTTTTTTTTTTTTTTTTTTTTACAGTGCTGCAACTGCGCACTAAGTGGCTTGGCAGTGTGTACACCTCGGGAGTTACAATGCAGAAAGCTGCTTTACTGCGAAGAAACTTGCCAGTATAGACAGGACCTTAGACTTGATAAGGAGAAACAGAAGCCAGCATGGTGATTAAAAGAGTGAGGTGATATGGTCAGAAAAAAAAGCAAGGGGGATGATCAGGACTCAAATAGTATTCCCAAAGCTGGTATAGAGCTCGCTACTGCTTCATATCATGTATTGCAGCACTAATCCATGGGAATAGTAGCATTTTCAAATCCTGCCCCTCCCCAGAAACTAACATGAAAGGAATGGAAGTCCCTACAACATCATGGTAGTCAGGTTCATGCAGGTGTAGTGAGAATAGGGCACACTGAGCATGCACAATTACTGTGACCCCCATTAACAAATGATACTTCTATTATTCTAGAAGTTCTCATTTATGAATTTTTTAAATTGTTATTTTTATATCTTGTAACTTAGTCAAGCAAAGCAGGATTATATATTATTGCTAGCATGCAAGCATGTGTTCAACCTGACTTAAGGAAGAGGCTATAAAAGGTTAAACTTTAGTATATACTAACTTTTACTTCACACTGAGCTATACACAAGGCTAAGATTTTGTCATGGATATTTTTAGTAAAAGTCACAGACAGGTCATGGGCAAAAAAGAAAAATTCATGGGAAGCCTCGATCTGTCCCTGCAGCTCCTTGCCCCCGCTGGAGGTGGGGGACCTGGCAGCTCCCGACCACCGCAGGCTGCAGTCACAGAGGTCGCTGGAAGTCACAGATTCCGTTACTTCCGTGACTAAATCGTGGCCTTAGCTATACATAATACAAACTTAATTAGCCCATGTGGTCTTCTGAGATGCCATAGCAGTACTCTCTCTAAGGCTGTGCGTTATATTCATTTGTGGTGGGAGGGATGATGTGGGGGAGAGGAAGAAAGGTGTTTTGTATGTAGTTTCAGTATCCCCCCCGTCTTCAGCTTCTCCAGCTCAAATGAAAAACTATATGGTTTTCTATTTAGCAAAATATCTCTGTAGTCTGTCTCCACTATTCCTAACACTTTCATTTTCAGAGTCTTTTACATTGTCTTTATGTTTCTAAAGAACCTTTCTGTGCTGTTGCACTTTGTTTTAATTGGGCCTGCTATCCTATAGTTATCACAACTATAAGAGCTCATTAAACAGTTACTAAGCTGTCCAAAACGGTATTACAAGGGCACATTGACAGCAGTTAGAAAGCGTTGCTTGTGGAAAGAGTGTCCACGTTTTAAAGGAGTATTCCTCTTGGAAAGGAGTTGTTAAGAATTAACTAAGCCATTTATCTTAGCATTATTTAAGCATAAGCACATGACGTATCCAAAGTGAAACAAATTCAAGCAATACTCAAAGTTCAAATGATTTAGTTTTGTTTACCAGCTAAGCTGAACAACATGTGTGTCAATTAAGGGATGTCCCAGGAATCATATAGCATAGTAATGGCAATGACTGAGGAACCAAAAACAAAATCCATCCCATGCTCCATTGTTTCTTAACTGTGCCAAATCACCACAATATCCCCCTAGTGCTCTGTTTACATGCACAAATGCCATTTTCCTTACAAATGCAATTTTCCAACATTTGATGTGGCAGCTGTTGTAGATTTTATTCAGTCAGTCTGTAAATTTCTAATTCAACACAACAAGAATCCAGCAGAGCAAAGATGTGCCTGTTATGCTCTGACCAGAGAGCATATTAGGAGGAGATTTCTCTAGCTAATGTTCTGGAAGTATCAAAAATACTGGACAAAAAACTACCAACTTGAAAATATTAGACTTTGCAGCTACACACACAACAGGCATAAAAAGCACAGGGAAGTACTGTGCCCTTTTTTTTTTACACCTCATTTGTGTGGCTAGAAAGATAAATAAGTCTGCTATTATATAAACAATAACTATGTTAATCCAGCTATAATGTATGATAACTATTCCTTAGAACAGCAAATGCATATAACTATATTCAAAGTTCTGATGAAGTAACAATTACTAAAGTTACCTTTGGAGATGAAACGATACTAAAAAGTAAAATTTTTGACACTATACCTAACAGGTCTAATGAATTAAAATATTTCACTCTTTTACGGATAATGTACAAAGAAAATCTAAGTTATACCCAAGTCAGGCACTTTTGAAAATGAACATGATAGTTTTGAGTTTAAAGGCACCACAGAATTCTGGCACGAAGAAATATTCCAATTGTTTTTAAACACTGGAAAAAAGTTAGCAGTCTTTAACACCAAATCATATGCATGAATGTATGTTTAATGTTTATCATGCTTTTAGACATATAAATCAAAATGGGATGTATGCATGATGACTGTCCTTGATGTTAAACAGAAGAAGTTGAATGTTAGCTATGTATCTTTTTATATAGAGGATATGGAAAAAACAATCTAAAGAAAGAAAGAAAGAAAAAAAGAAAGACTTACCCGTTATACCATTTGATTCCTTTTGTAGATCACAATACCACAGCCTGTTCACTGGATCACATCCCTCTCGTATGGATAATAAGACATACCGACCATCATCAGATACCTGCAAGAAAGTACAGAAAGTTAGGACAACACATTATTTTGAGAGATACTTCTAAATAGGAAAATCAGTGACATGTACATTTAAGACATTCAAGACAATTATTTAAGAAGGAACACAATTTTCCTGTTAAAAACTTTACTAGGAAGTAAGACTAGCACATAAAAACAAAAAAACCCCACCACATTTTAATTGTGAATTTTGTTTTTTTACGGAAAGGGAAGGCTGTTTAATATGTACTATTTGAACACAAGTAGATACTTCTGTTGGGTCTTCATTTTCTACTGACGGTATAGGATCAAGTAGCTTTATACTGGTTATAGAACATCCAAACTACAGCAGAGACATAATGGAAAAGACAAAGAATGCTTGACCTATTTTTGTTAACGTCTAGCCCAGGGGTAGGCAACCTATGGCATGCGTGCCAAAGGTGGCACGCAAGCTGATTTTCAGTGGCACTCACACTGCTCGGGTCCTGGCCACCAGTCCAGGGGGCTCTGCATTTTAATTTAATTTTAAATGAAGCTTCTTAAACATTTTAAAAACCTTATTTACTTTACATACAACAATAGTTTAGTTCTATATTATAGACTTATAGAAAGAGACCTTCTAAAAACGTTAAAATGTATTACTGGCATGCGAAACCTTAAATTAGAGTGAATAAACGAAGACTCGGCACACCACTTCTGAAAGGTTGCCGACCCCTGGGCTAGCCATTACTATCCTTGGTAGTATTCACTCATTTACACTCTCCTCTCTATACCTCATTTTTTCATAGTCATCTGTGCCAATACACCATCAGGGTTAGCTTCCCAAACATAATAAAAATGGGAGGTCAACTACTCATCTTATTAAAAAAATTAAAAGGCAAGTCTGCAGATACTGAGTTCAGTTTCTAGCAGGCTTTAAATATTAAAACACGTAACCATATTTTCTAAGTATAAGATCTGCACCTTTCATCAAATATATAATCTTGCACTTTAAACAAACAAGTTTTAGTGCTCTTGAAAGGCACTTGTTTGATGGCACTGGAGGCAGATGCCCTTCACATAGCCACAGAATATATACACATCACAGTCAGTGAGGGCTCTCATATACTGCTCCACCAGCTTGCTTGAAACTCAACCTAAAGAGGAAATGAAAACTTTAGACGAGAACAACAACAAAATGTAGAAAGGCAGCAGAGGGAAGAATGAGGATGAGGACAAATATGATATTTCTGTTGCTTGGCAGGCTAATGTTCACGTCTGGATGAAAGTGAAAGAGGATTTATATATTTAGTATATATGAATGTATTAGAAATGCAAGTACGTACGTATGTACGTACGTACGTGTGTGTGTGTGTGTGTGTACACAAAAGAGGCTATGGATCCTTGAAGAAGCAGGTTTTGAAAATGGACTTAGGAAGGAGAGGGCGAAGGCAAGGTAGACATGGTCCACAAGGGAGTTCTAGGAAGAGTGTGAAGGATAAAAGCAGGCATGGAGGTGATCATGAGTAAAGGTCACAGGGAGAGCCTCAGTATAAGCAGTATGCGCTGGGCAAAGAGAGGATGGTGAGGAAGAATTTAAAGGAGGTAAGAGCAGAAAGGAAGACGAGAGCTAGGTATAAAGAAGAACATAAGAATGGCCATGCTGGGTCAGACCAATGGTTCATCTCGCCCAATATCCTGTCTTCTGACAGTGGCCAGTGCCAGATGCTTCAGAGGGAATGAGCAGAAGATGGCAATTATAAACTGAGCCATCCCATCGTTCTTTTTTGAACCAAGTTATACTTTTGGCCTTAACAACATCCTCTGGCAATGAGTTCCACAGCTGACCGTGCATTGTGTGAAATAGTACTTCCTTTTGTTTATTTTAAACTTGCTGCCTATTAATTTCATTTAGTGACCCCTGATTCTTGTGTTATCGAAAAAGGCAAATAACACTTCCCTATTCACTTTCTCCACACCATTCAAGATTTTATAGACCTCTATCATATCCCCCCTTAGTTGTCTCTTTTCTAAGCTAAACAGTCCCACTCTTTTTAATCTCTCCTAGTATGGAAGTAGTTCCATACACCTTATCATTACTGTTGTCTTTCTCTGTACCTTTTCCAATTATAATATACATATTTTTTAGACGGGGTGAACAGAACTGCATGCAATATTCAAGATGTGGGCATCCCACAGATTTTTATACAGGTCTGTCGCATCTTACGCACATTTAACATGAGCGATTTCAGCTTTACGCGGTCAGCAAAAAACAAAACAAAAACAAAACAAAAAAAAGAGAAAAATAACAATACTGTATCTGTAGTGCGGGTGATTCCGCCCGCCATTGAACTCAATGTAATTTTGACTAGATGCAGTTTTCGCTTTACGCGCTGACCGCGGAACGTAACCCCAGCGTAAGATGAGACAGACCTGTAGTGGCATTATATTTTTTGTCTTATTACCTATCCCTTTGCTAATGGTTCCTAATTTCGTTAGCTTTTTTGACTGCCACTGCACATTGAGCAGATGTTTTCAGATAACTATCCACGATGACTCCAAGATCTCTTTTTTGAGTAGTAATAGCTAATTTAAAACCTATCACTTTGTATGTATAGTTGGGATTTTTTTCCAATGTGCATTACTGTGCATTTATCAACAATGAATTTCATCTGCCATTTTGTTGCCCAGTCATCCAGTTTTGTGAGATTCCTACGTAACTCTGCAATCTGCTTTGGATTTTGAGTAATTTTGTATCATCTGCAAAATTTACCACCTCACTGTTCACCCCTTTTTCCAGATCATTTATTAATATGTTGAACAGACTGGTCCCAGTACAGATCCTTGGACCCTGCTATTTACCTCTCTCCACTGTGAAAACTGTGTATCCTACCTTTGTTTCCTATCTCTTATCCAGTTACTGAGCCATGAGAGGACCTTCCCTCTTATCCCATGACAGCCTACTTTGCTTAAGAGATTTTGGTGAGGGCCTGTGCCAAAGGCTTTCTGAAAATCCAAGTACATTATATCCACTTGATCACCCTTATCCACATGCTTGTTGACTCCCTCAAAGAATTCTAACAGAATGGTGAGGCATGATTTTCCTATATAAAAGCCATGTTAACTCTTCCCAACATACCATGTCATCTATGTGTCTGATAATTCTGTTCTTTGCTATAGTTTCAACCAATTTGCCACGTACTGAAGTTAGGTTTACTGGCCTATAATTGCCAGGACTGCCTCTGGAGCTTTTTTTTTTTTTTTTAAATCAGCATTACATTAGCTAACCTCTAGTCACTTGGTACAGAGGCCGATTTAAGAGGAAAAACTTGAATTGTAATAAGATAGTGAATCAGCAAAGATATTTTAAGAAGGGCTGAACATGGTCATAACCCTGGAGAGAGAGAAGATTATACCTGTTTAAAAGTTATTGGGGAAAAAAGGTCCATCAAGAGCAACCTTCTGTGTTTAGAATTAGCAATATAACCTGTCATCTGGAAAGAACCTTTGTGAAGTTGATTCTGTCAAGACTCACTTCCCACAATACTCCATCGCCTCTCATGGACTTGTGGAAATTGGATACAGACAGAAGCTGCAGGAGAAACAAGAGGCATGTGCCTCTATTATACCAGCAGGTCTGCTTATTGTGCTGATCCTTCCTCTGGGCACCCCATCCCAAACAGTATACAAGCATCAGTTAGTCTGTATCCACACACAAAAACTAGGAGTCCAGTGGCACCTTAAAGACTAACAGATTTATTTGGACATAAGCTTTCGTGGGTAAAAAACTCACTTCTTCACTTCTGCGCGGCTCCACTAATTAGGTGGGTGGCCCTTCATTCTCTTGTGTGCGGCCGCCCAGGCACGCACCTTAGAGGGAATTATCTGCGGACCACCTGAATGGAGCTTGCGGACCACTGGGGGTCTGCAGGTCACAGTTTGAGAACCTCTGATCTAAAGCAAACTTTGCTCTGTAGTTATGAAATGTGATTCTTAGTGACAGAAGAGTTTCATGTGGCCCTACGTTTCTTGGTTAAATATGTTAATCCTTTCTTAGATACAAGGATTGTTAATATTTGCAACTGATGCTACACAATAAGTTTAAGAGTACCTAAATCCCATCTTTGACTCTACTCTAACAGGTTGCAACACCTTTGGTGATAGAGGGGTAGAGATACAGCAAAGGGCAACATGCTTTAATTTTGCATTAACATCAGTACACTGAAACAGATGAATGAATTCAAGCTGTCTTTATCCACAGCAGGTAAATTCATCCATTTCAAGTCAAGGTTACATGGAGAGATTGAAATCAAAATTAACTGTTGCAGTGATAAGCATGTTTAAGGTGTAACAGACAAGTGCACTGCAGTCAGCTGAAACAAAAATGATTATACACTTTTGATTATTGTTCATATTTTACATATTTAATTTTTTCCTTAATGACTATAAACTAGTTTGCTTAATATTTTGCTTTCATCTTTTCAGAGAATCATAAAGGTGTTCATATTACTAGTGTATATTTAAATTATAATTTTTTGACTCAGTAATATGATGCTTTGCGATTCTTCAGTCATGAACAGGATCACTGACACCAGCGTACTTTTTGAAGTTATATTGTGAGTTAATGCTTAAGAGAAACAAACTTGTTTGCACCACATTTTTTTTTAAAAAGGGTAATTTAGGACCTCTGATAACAGCAGATTTGAGCATATCTAATGAGTTTTCCTTCAGCATTTCCCAGATGGACTGGTGAAGAGTTGATAGCAGTTTATGTTTAATTTGAGGCAGGAATTCCCAAAGCATACTGCTGGTGGGATGCCAATTAGGTCTGTCTGCATCACTCTAATTGTTGTTACATCAGTGAGTTCTGTAACCCAAAGGAATTTAACAGCAACAGGGCAAGACACTGTTGGCTGCAGCATACTAAAATGTTAACAAATGTTATACTGGAGAGGTAGACATCCATTTCTCAAAATGCCATTGGCCAATCTGTGCTGTAAACAGATTGGGTGTGGTTTCCAAAAGAAAAAAAATGAAGTAGTATTCTCCCCACCCACATTTGGATTTTCTTCAGGTGGCCATATCTTGTCAAAGAGACCAATTAGTAACTCTCACTGATAGCCCACAAAGTTTAAGTTTCACACTAGGATCTGGGTTCAAATCTTATGCTGAAACACAAGTACAATCAGGGGAGTCAGCTGCATTGTGAGAGGTGACAATTTATGTAAGATTTTAAATTGGAGGTAAATTTTCCCAGTGTCCTCTATCAGTCTGAGTGGAAATTAAAAGATCTCCTGGCAATTTCTGAGAGAGATCTGGAGTGCTGGTCAATGCAAACCTCTCTCAGGGTATGTCTATACTACCTGCTGGATTGGCTGGCAGCGATCGATCCAGCGGGGGTCGATTTATCGTGTCTAGTCTAGACGCGATAAATCGACCCGAGCGCTCTCCCGTCGACTCCTGTACTCCACCGCCGCGAGAGACGCAGGCAGAGTCGACAAGGGGACACCGCGGTGAGTAGATCTAAGTACGTTGACTTCAGCTACATGAAAAGTTGTATAACAAATTGATCCCCCCAGTGTAGACCAGGCCTCAGTAAAACAATTCCTGATGTTCAAAGGAGTAAGACCCATTCATGAGTATTAAGGGGGAGATTTAACAAAAGCATCGGATTTAGGAGCAGGAGTTCTATTGAAAGGCAATGGGGCCTAAGAAATTTAGGGGCATAAATACCATTGTCTTTCAATGTGACTTGGACTCCTAAAACCGTTAGTGACAGCCATATTTACCAACACACGACACTGCACTGTCAATATCTAACTCAACATTTGTGAAGGGTCTGTCGAGGGAACCTCTGGATGAAAGCTAGGCTTAATCCACAAAAGAGAGAGAAAGAGACTGGAATTAAGGTGGAAAATTCATGAGGGGTTAAATGAAATGAGCAATTTCTGTCTGGACTGAGCAGGTGTAACTTCCTTTCTTCTGCATTTACAATCACTAGGGTAACCATGTTTCCCAAAGGGAAAAACGGGACATGTGGGGCTGGTCCAAGGCCCCTTCCCTCCCACCCCCACGAGGCTGAGGTCGCTGGAACCCTGCCTGACCCCCCTCCCCCATGAGGCTCGGGTTGCTGGAACCCTGCCCCATCCCACAAGAGGCTGGGGTGGCAGGAACCTTACCTGCCGCCCCTGGAAGAGGCTGTTGCTGTTCACTGCAATCCTGCTTGCCACCCCCGTGAGAGCCCTGCCTCTTCCCTCTGCAAGGGGCTGGCATCTCCACTCGTACACACACACACACACACACACACACACACACACACACACACACACACACACACACACACACACACACACACACACACACACACACACACACACACACCCACACACACACACACACACACACACACACACACACACACACACACACACAAATTCCTCTGCTTCCCACCTTTTGACAAGAGTAGACATTTGTTCTGTTTGCTCTTGCCAATTGATCAAGTCGGCAGAGCAAAGAAGACAAATACCCACTTTTGCCAAACAAGTCAGGACGGCCGGGACAGGGCTTAAAAAAGGAACTGTCCTGGCCAAAACTGGACATATGGTCACCCTAACAATCACTATTTATATTATGGGATTCTTCACTGCTGCAAGACTTCCAGATGACAATGCCAGGCTTCTTCGCTGCTACAGAACTCACAATTATCCATGTTTATCTCACCTCCAGGTGGCCTTATCGTAACATGCTCTATTTGGTGCTAGCACTGAAGACCTATTGAATGCTTCTGCCCTATCTGAAACCTCTCTGCCTGGCTGCTAAGCAGAGCAAGCCAACATGAGCTCTGCATTGGCTTCCCATTCATTCCTGGGTGGAATCCAAGATGTCCATAGCTATCTATGGAGCCCTGAATTGCACAAGAGCTCTCTTCTAGTCTATTTCCTAGACTGCCTCTCGCGTGATACCCCATCATGGCAGCTACTACCAGCAGAGAATGGCCTTACATCTCCACAGTGGAACACCTAGGGGCAAACAGCAGACCATTCTTGGTACAGGGCCAAGCTCTAGAATTCATTTGTATTTGCAGTTTGCTGAAGCCATAGCCCAAGACTGCCGGTATAAAAGGATGTACAAATTTACCACTGTTATGCTGGCACATGGACAATAATTGTTCCAAAACTAAGATTACTCTCTGTGGTCCACATGTTTGTTTAGATAGTTAGGCATACACTCAAATTGTGGTCTCAATAGCCTCAAATAGTAGCGTACATGAAAATTTGCCAAGAACTTTTCATATATTGAACTTGTTTATGACAGAATTTAGTGCTAAAAAACTGCTGGATTGAAAGCCTCTATGGATGAAATGGGTAGAGCACAGGCAGCAGTGCAAAGTTTGCCATATTACTCCAGCAGCGTACCTCAACTTTGTTTGCAAGTACCATCAAATCTTTGGCCTCGTTGCCAATATGCCAGATTGGAACTTTTTTTTTTTTTTTTTGGAGGGGGGGTGGTATACACCTCTGAACTAGGAAATGAACAAAGCAATTAGTTAAATGGCATTCTAGACAAAACATTTGTCAAAGTTATACAGTACACCAGTGCTTCTCAAAGCCAGTCCGCCGCTTGTTCAGGGAAAGCCCCTAGAGGTCCGGGCCGGTTTGTTTACCTGCCGCGCCTGCAGGTTCGGCCGATCGCGGCTCCCACTGGCCGCGGTTTGCTGTTCCAGGCCAATGGGGGCTACGGGAAGCGGCGGCCAGCACATCCCTCGGCCCACGCCGTTTTCCACAGCCCCCCATTGGCCTGGGACAGCGAACCGCGGCCAGTGGGAGCCGCGATCGGCCGAACCTGCACACGCGGCAGGTAAACAAACCGCCCCGGACCGCCAGGGGCTTTCCCTGAACAAGCGGCAACCCGACTTTGAGAAGCACTGCGAGTACACCACCTCACAAATGTGAGTTTATGAGGCCCAGGAAGTAGACAAAGTTAGTCTGATAAGTTTTGTTTCATTCGGCCGTTCAAAGTACTGGACCCGTTCTGTAACCATTACATTTTTGATGGCTGAGTTTTTCATTTTCTAACTTAGGGTTTGGTGGATTTTTTGTTTTGTTTTTTTCTGTTCACATCAACTTTGTTTCTTGGAAATAAATATATTACCTATTTAGGAAGATAGTTAGGTGATAGATGGGATTACCCATGAAACACACAGATGCATTAATATCTAAAAAGAAAAAAAAACATTTGAACACAAACATTCAGTATCAGTCAAATATATTCTCCAGCAGGCTACACATTATTTGGTAGAGAAAAAGATTAGTTCCTTTGTTATATTAGCAATCCGAAGGAGCGGATGGACTTTTATTAATGCAATACATATAGCAGTTATGGTCTATCATATCCACTGGCAAAAAAGAATTTAATCAAAAAACTTTATGTAAGGGCCACGGAGATCAATCCAAGTGTATTGCTTAGAGAATACCAAGATTTTCATACATAATATATATATAAAATACATTTTATATAAAATACAAAGGAGAATGCAGGATTTTCACAGATTCTAAGACTAAGAGGGACTATTGTGATCATCTAGTCTGACCTTCTGCATAACACAGGCCATAGAACTTCCCCAAAATAATTACCGTTGGGGCTGGAGTATATATTTTTTAGAAAATCATCCAATTTTGTGTTTCAAATTACCAGTGATTGAGAATTTCAAACTTTTTGGCTTTATGCATTTCTCCACAACTACAACATCTATAAAAGTGATTTTAATCTGAAAGCAAAAAAACCAAACCAAACCAAAACAAAAAAAATTTAAAGTATATTGATCGTATCCAAGATTTCATCAACAGTACAACCAATGCTTTTAAAAATCACTTTGCTAGTCACTGCAGCAACACTCCAGATGGATGCATTCTTACTTTCTCTTTATTTCACAAAGGACAGTCCTTCGAGTCTGCAATATTGTATCAAGCAACTATGTATCTTACTCCTATACAAACCAGCAAGCCTATTTACCCTCCTTCATCTTGTCCTATTGTACTACTGCAAGGGAAAAGTAATCAGTTCAGAAATTATTTTGCCTAACAAGCTATGAAAAAAAAAATATATGTATATATTTCAATGCAGAAAACTTCAGGGATTAGAGAACACATTGGTGTTTGAGGGAAGATAAATTCACTTTGCCTATAACTCCAAACATTTTTAATGCTGTTATAATTCCCACCCTGAAGTCATTAAGAAACCCTGATCATTATTTTTCACAAACTGCTGCTCTTCCTCAACCACTAGTGTTCTTTGCATACCAAAGAGGATAATGGTCATTATCACATAATGCATTCCTAATGAAACAGAACAAACTCAGCAAAGCACTCAAGTGGAGCCAAGTGGCTGAGTTAGGAACTGGACTCGATGTTCCCATAAACCAGGCGGGGGAAGGTTAGACCACCTGGAAAAGGAAGAGTTGGTGGCAACAGAGATCCAGCTGCACCATGCATGGTACCAATACCCAGGGGCACAGAAACCATAATGATGTCAACAGCAACGGTGAGCTATTTTGCAGCACTACTACCAAAAGAAAGATTGCAGGCACGACAGAGGAGGACTGTTGCTGAACTGACAAGCAGAAAGGACAAAGCAAAACTACTGTATTTCACCTTTTAAATGACATCAGTACTGTTTTGCACTTCATGCTATGTTTTGTGTGACAGTCTAAGACCCATCAGGAGTGAGGTTCTATGACAATGATCTGGTACATTCTTGAAATGAACGCTTGGCTAAAATTGGTTAATGTAATTAAATCAATGACCTCATAAGGATTTGTATTATCATAGCACCAAAGACATCCCCCCCCCCCAGTCATTAGGGTTGCCAGGCGTCCAGTTTTCGTCCAGTTAGCAGCTCAGTGGGGCTAAAGTAGGCTCCCTGCCTGCCCTGACTCCATGCGGCTCTTGGAAGTGGCCAGCATGTCCAGCTCCTAGGTGTAGGGGCAGCCACGGGGGCGCTGTGCGCTGCTCCCGTAGGGAACTGGGAACCATGGCCAATGGGAGTTGCAGGGGCAGCGCCTGCAGCCATGGGCAGCGCGCAGAGACTCCTAACACCTCTGCCTAGGAGCTGGACATGCCAGCCGCTTCTGGGAGCCACCTGAGGTAAGTGCCACCCTGCACCCCAAACTCCCTCCCGCACCCCACACCTCCTCCCGGAGCTCTAACCTTGCAAACACCGGCATGTGCATGTGGCACTTTCTTCCTATTTGCCTTTGAGTACACTGCAAGTTGTTTAAACCCTGAATAGTTGAGGACCTGGCCTTGAGAGCCATCTCTTATTCTATATCCACCTAGGTGGATCTCACTGTTAAAACACTCCAGAAACATTGGTGGAGCCCTCCCAGGCTGTGTGTAACTTATTTTCCACCAGCCCACAGAGTTTCCTCACCTACTCCTATCTCAAGTTCAGCTCCACCACTGGTAGCAACAATGGGAAGTCTTAGGAAATGATTGTTCTTCAACTCTACCAGCTGTGAAAGGCTTTACGAAACTTACTGTTTAACTTTGAAAATATGAATCTGGATGCTACAAGGATATATTCTGTAGGAGTTTGTAAAAATACACCATAATACACAAACATCAGTATTAATTAAGACAACCCATTTGTTGTTCTTTTTAAGATATCCTACAACACTGTATTCATTTCAGAAATCTTCATTCCACACTGCCCTCTACTGGGAAATTAGTCAAACTGATTTTCCCCCTTCCCATCGTAAATTCAATACAAAAATATTCTGGAGTACTGAAGAGACTTGATGCCATCATCTTTATATTTATAGCTTGATTATTTTTAAAACACACAGACTGGAAATAAACTAAATTGTTTCTATCAATCAATCTTTCAAAGCAATCTTTCAATAATACCATTTGCAGCATCAGCAATTATGTTTAAATCAAACAGCTATTGAATCAGACAGACATGCAAGCGACTGAGTAATGAGTCAGGGAATTGAGCTTTTTTATTGCATGTTGTCTCTCAAAGGTATTAAACTGACCAAATTTCTTCTACTTTGCTTTCCCCAAGTCAGTGACCTATTTTCATTTTTCTCCTTTGAAAAAAATATACTCAATCAGGTCTATATCTGCCATAGAGAATTTTTAAAGTACAGTGGCTTTACTGTGACTGTCATCCCAAGGATTTCCTTTTCAAGTGTATTCCCCCACCTAGGAGTCAGCCCTGCAAACTCAGGCTTGGATACAAGATTCAAAAGGAGTTCTTTCCATCTCCGGTATCACCAGCAGCAAGCAAGGTTCTAGAGGCCAGATTAAGCTTTTCAATTACACTTGGTATACCCCATGGCCTTATTTGGGTTTGCACTGTTATAACTGTATAAAATGGAACAGAAGGCAGCTCTCCCAGCCCTGCAAGGCCAATACGGCTAAGCGCTACGTAAACTTTTTGTCACTTAAGGAAGCAGAGAAGACTCTGGATATACAAAACGAATATGCTTAATAAAAAGATGTTCAATTGCAGATGGTTACATTTCATAGGATATCAACACCTTAAGAGAAAATAAGCAGTCAAAGATATTTAAAGAGCGCAGCAAAGCCAGTAAACATTTTAATTAATAACAGATGCCCTGGGTGTACAAAGTCTCTTGAATTTTTCCAATTAACTTTGTATCGGCCATTTTTCTCACACACACCTTCAAAAGTTTGCCAGACAGGATTCAGTCAAGTCTTACAACCAAGTTCATATAAAGAGAAATTCTGACCTACTTTCCCACCCTTTACACACAACAATTTCCCTTTTACCATGAAGGGACTTTGGGAAAACACTACAATTAAAGTAACAATAAAACAACTTTATTCAAGATACTAAAACTGATGGGCAAGCTCCACACACTGCCCCCCCGTAAGAGTCCTCATTTTTTATTAGCTTGTTTTTTTCATCTAATACATACAGGTGCAAAGTATTTCACAACAGGAGCCCAGGGCACTCCTACAAGTTTTAACAGTTTAAGCGTCTTTATTAGATTAGTACATAGCTATTTGTCTCTTCAGTAAAATCAGGTAAGCTATGCTCAAATCTTAAAAAAACCAAACAAACTCCATTAGATCCTCTCACTCCCTCCCCAGATCAGAATTTCAGGTGGATTATTCTTCCTAGATCCCAGGGAAGCAGTACTAATTCATTATCCAGAAATTTCTCTATTCATTACTTTCCCCAGGGTTCACAGCAGCAACCCCTTTCAACATCTGCAGACCCTAAGAGATCTGGCAGCTTCCCTACGCTTTTCATATTAGTTTTCACGCTATACAAAGATAAATTCTTGCTACAAAACATTAGAAAGGTGGTTTGCTCATTCAACATAAGGACCATATTGTGTCATTATCACATATAAAATGTCACAGAAGGCAAATTTTACTAGAAAAAAAGCCACATCTTTCATTAATGTAAATCTTCCTCAAGCTCCCTGTCTTGGTGGTGGAACCACTGCGTACAGAACTGACACGGAGATGGCCTTCAGAGGCCAAAGGTGTGACAGCAACTCTGCGCCTGGCATAGCGGACGCTTTGCCTTTCACCATGAAGATTCTACAGTGAGTTCTCCTCACACTCAGCTTGATGTCACACATCAAGACATGTCTACCATGCTTCTTTCACTTGAATAGGAAGCGCCTCTGTTGCAGGTTTCCCCTCTATTAACCGACAAGAGATCATTCAACAGGTTCCTACTATGGGTTTGGAGGCAAGATTTCCCTCAAGAGAGCACACCACGACCCCTTATATTATTGACCTAGCTAGCATAAAAAGATCCCCTAGGTTTTGTACATATCAGAAAACAGTGCCCAAAAGGAAAATGAATTAGCTTTCACAACAACATGTGTACTCTAACAATGTGCGTCACCAGTGTGAATCAGTGGGTTCATCACTATGAGACATCTGTCACCAACAGACTGAGAGGAATCAGTTTATTTACAAGAGTGAGAAAATAAGGACAACAGTTTTCAAGTTACATCCCTTTCTTATCAATTTAACTCCATAAATTTTCTAGTTTTTACTATTTGACTAATTTTCAGTGACAGATTAAAGTTTATAGTATGTGATCTACTGAATAACTACTTCACGGATGGACTGCATGGCCTAAGACAAGGGTTCTCTACCTTTTTCTTTCTGAGGCCCCCAAACATGCTATAAAAACGACATGGTCCACCTGTGCCACAATAACTGGTTTTCTGCATCTAAAAGCCAGGGCCGGCATTAAGGGGTAGCAAGCAGGGCAGTTGCCCCATGCCACAGGGGCACCATGAAGCTAAGTTGCTCAGGCTTCTGCTTCAGCCCCAGGTGGCGGGGCTCAGGACTTCATGCTTCACCACCATGCAGTGGGACTTCAGCTTTCTGCCCTGAGCCCTGGCAAGTCTAACACTGGCCCTGCTTGGTGGACCCCCTGAAACCTGCCTTTAGGCCCCTGGTTGAGAAACCACTTGCTTCAGAGGTCTTTGCCATCTCTAGATTTTATGATTCATACGTGCTCTAATTTAAAAAAAAAAAACAACCACCAACCCTGCTTCACGGAGGTTTTTCTCCCCAAGGAATTTCACAAATGAGGGATCTAAATCTGGATCACTGCCTTTTTCTTAAATGGATTTTTAAAATTCTTTGATAGAAACTATTTGTCTTCCAACTGTTCCAGCTTTTCTGTTGACAGTAACTTGCAATTTTGAAAAAAATATTTAACTACTGTAGTTCTATGTGCTGAGTACACCAAACAGGACAAAAGCAGTATTATTCATCACAAAGGAGATAAAAATAAAAATAATAAAAAGATCATAAATAGCAGTAGAGCAGAATGGTTAAGTACAGTAGCTGGAGTAGATCTGAAAATTCCAAGAGAATATCAACTATTAAGAAGATCAGTTCTAGGATTACCTGAATGATGACTATTATCACCGATTCTGTCTGCCAATTTATATGCAGGGTAGGAGTTACTCTGTAGCCAATATGTTGCTATTTTCAACCCACTCAAGCCTGTGGCTCTTTAATAAATTATTATAGGTGAGACTGGTAGTGCAGCCTAATATTAAGATTGCCCAACACATCCCACTAAAAGGATGCTTTTAAAACTTTGCCAGAGTTTAACCATTTGGACTGATTTTCTGCGCCTGCGGTCTGTCTCATGCTGAATTGTTTTGGAAAATTTCAGTCAAAACAGCTCAGCCGTTTCAGAGGAGACTCGGGGGTGGGGGTCAGGGAAGTGTTTTGCTATCCTTTGGAGTAGGAACTTGAAATTTGGCAGCGGTAGCCTTTGTGCCAGGGATGCGCCTTTTTTTTTTTTTTTTTTTAATACCATCCCCATTAAAGACTATCCATATTTGACATTTTTAAAAAAGTTGGAGTTTACACATGCTTATCAGAGACTCCACTCTTGGGATGAGCAGGACTTTTCCCCACACTTTCAGCTCTGGGCTGCTGTAGGCCCTGCTGGTGCCAAGTCTGGTCACCTAAACTGAGAGCATGGGAACCTGTCTCCCCAGTGCTCTCAAATGATTTCCCCTGCTCCTGACTGGAATGCAGAAGGGATACGAGCTGGACTAAGGGGTGGTGAATGGAACAATGGGACTGGATGGATAGAGAAGACAAACTCGTTGAGCAAGGAAACTAAGGCTACATCTACAGTACAGACGGGATTGCCGCTCTGAGATCGAGCCACCGCGGTCAATTTAGCAGGGTCTAGTGAAGACCCGACAAATCGACAGCAGATCGCTCTCCAGTCGACCTCTGTACTCTACCTCCGACGAGAAGAGTAAGGTAAATCAACAGGAGGGGGAAGAGGAGAAGAGAGACTGAGATCACATCCATCCACTCAGGGGCAGGAACTACTGGCTGGGTGGTAAGATAGGTAAGAAACCTAAGGAGTGAAGCCTAGGACTGGCTAGGTGAGGAGAATGGGAGCTGGAGTGGGGAAGAGACAGGACTGGGACATGGACAGTTGGAGTCATGTTTGGAGAGCTAGAAGAAGAATCTGTGCCTACTAGAGCATACTCCCTACCAGAGCATGGAATGGAGCCCAAGAATCCCAAGTCTCACCAATACTGTACAGTCAGCAGATACCTGTGAAATCCACTGGCAATTTTCCACCCCCCTCGGGTGTTGGTCCACATAGAGGATGACAACCTACTACTGCTATCAGTTATTCCGTTAGTTCATGTGGCAGAGGTCTGTTTAGTTGGTCTCAACTTTCCAACCCTGCTGATGACCTATGTGGGTGTCAATATGCCGCCATATGATGGCATTTGTTTTTTCAGTGTGCCTTAAAAAATTAAAACAAAAACAAAAAAAGCCCCCCTCCACACACAACCCAGGAAGTTACACAGAGAACTATGTTAAAAGAACATTAGGATTGCAAAGTTAAGCACTCACAACTTAACTTTAATTCTGGCAGTTCCTACCTATGCAACCTTAATTCAGGCACCTTCTGAATATGCATTATGATTAAGGCTATGATTTAGTCATGGAGGTCATGGAAGTCACAGAATCTGACTTCCAGTGACCTCCATGGACTTCAGCCTGCAGTGGTCAGGAGCTGGGGGGAACCCCCGGCCACCGTGGGCAACCCCCTGCAGCTCCCGGCCCCCACGGGCAGTGGGGGACCCCCGCAGCTCCTAGCCCCTGCGCAGCTGCCCCGCTTCAGACAGTGTGGGGACCCACAGATCCCCATTTTGTCAGGTATATTTTTAGTAAAAGTCACGGACAGGTCATGGCTTCGTGAATCTTTTTTGTCCATGACTTTTACTAAAAATATCCATGACAAAAATCTTAGCCTTAATTATGATAGTATCTTTAACTACTTAATCACATGTAATTTTTTCCACAAAAACCCTGCCTCGTTCCATGTACCATAGGATGCTGCTCACTAAATGGCAGCTATTCAATGTTTTGTTTTATCTTTATTATTCAGTGTGTGGCCTCTGCTTATTTGCTTAACACTATTCAAATCCCACCCTGAAGACAACTATTAATTTCCTTGCAGGCTTTTCTAGAGTAGTCATCACTATAGCATCTGAGTGCTGCACAAACATTAATCTATCTTCACAAGGAAGCTATGAGATGAAGGGTATTATTATCCCCATTTTATAGATGGGAATTGAGACACCGAGACCAAGGTCAAAAGTATTAACTAATTGTGTACCCAAATTAAGACATCTAGGACCTGATTTCTCAGAGTATTTAACATTATATATTATATATACTTAATATTCAAATCACAGATTTCGTTGACTTCAGTTTCAGCTGTGAGTGCTCAGCACCTCTGCAAGTCAGACCTCCAGGTCTCATGTCAGGCTCCATACGATGAGGCAGTCACAATTAGTGATCACCTGTAAAAATTGTGACTTAGGGTACATCCAGACTACCCGCCGAATTGGCGGGTAGTAATTGATCTATTGGGGATCGATATATCGCGTCTCGTCTAGACGCGATAAATCGATCCCCGAACGTGCTCCCGTCGACTCCGGAACTCCACCAGGGCGAGCAGCGGTAGCAGAGTTGACGGGGGAGCCGCGGCCGTCAATCCCGCGCCGTGAGGACCCGAGGTAAGTCGAAATAAGATACGTCGACTTCAGCTACGCTATTCCCATAGCTGAAGTTGCATTTCTTACATCCCTCCCCCACAGTGTAGACCAACCCTTACATGGCCTGTCCAGCATCACATAGGAATTCTGTGGCAAGGGAAGGATAAAATCCAATTCTCCAGGAGAGCATTCACCTGCTTTATCCCTGAAACCCTCCCTTCTTTTCCTGCACATACTCTGCCTCATTCGCAATGCACCTTCCAACTTCCACAACAAATAAGCCAGGGGGCCTATAGACAACAGTCTCCTTCACTACACTACCCTGCTTCATCCCCAGAGCTTGTCCAAACTTTGTGCTGAATGACGCAGGATCCCAAGGGGGAAAAAAAAAAAAAAAATAGTATGAGATCATTAAATTAAATTCTGTATCATAATGCAGATGCACAGAACGACCGAATTAAAACTGTATAAGTAGCTTTAATTCTGGCACTTCCTAACTTTTGAACCTTTGACTTTGCAACCTTAATAATGGTCTTAACATAGATTTTTTTGTTTGTAATAAATATTACAGTTTGGCTTAATCAAAGAGGCTGAACATGCATAAAGTGTGCAATTTACCTCAGCTCCACCCATCCATTTTGGCTCATCAGGAAATTCGGCACATAAAACATCTTTTGACTGGTCAGTCCCAAGGATGTGGTAAAACAGCTTCTGGTGCACATTAGTGGAGGTCTCAGTGCCTGGTATAATTCAGAAGGGAATTATTTAATTTTCATTAACACCATAAACTTTTTGCAAGCTTCTCTGCCTCCGTACACACACTTGTGGTGAAAGGAGTTATTCAAGGATTGCAGCCGGATACGGGTCAGCAGCCATTCTTATTCTCACTACACAAGAAAGGTGTGTATTCAGGGGAGAAGCAGGTATGACAAATATTGCTAATTTCAGGACTCATTGTTTCATGCTCCATTTTCTGGAAGCCATCAGTAACTGCAAACATTATTCAAGGAGTCCAAAATATCTGAGTAGGTTTTGGCATCATGTAACATGAGATGCCATTTATAGTCATCCCTTTTAATAAGTAAGATATTTAGATGTTTAGTAAGATAATATCCTAGCGATACCAATGTTATCAGTTAGTGTTCATATAATAATACTTGCTGAAAATCAAGAAGTGATATTTTAAGGCTTTGCATGAAGTGCTACATAAAGTTTGGGATAGGAAAATAGGAATCCATGCCATTAGATTTTGTTTAATCAAATCAAGGTAAAAAAGAATATTGGCCCAGTAATTTTTGGGCATTTAACATTTAGGCTGCATTTCCTGTTTTTCTTTTTTTTTTCCTTCTCATTAACCGTTTGTTTTAAATGTTCAGGAGTGACAGACAGATGCAGTTTAGTCAGTAACTCAATCCTTACCAAATACTTCTAGATTTACACTACAGCACTGCAATGTGATTTTTTAACTTCTGAACTTAGAGCATTATTTCAATGCAAAAAGGACAAGGCAAGGTACCAAATTTGGTTCCATTGCAGTTGAATGTGTAAAAATAAGAGAAAGACTTGCTCCCAGTATGTTTAACAAAAAGTGCTTGGTACAAGATCTTCAAAAACCTCACTGTGGAAAGAAAGATGAGTAAATTTTTTTTTTTTATAAACAAAGGACAAAAAGGAGAGACAGGAAAAAAACACTTATAAAGGAAAATCATGTATATGGATTTAGGCCCTGATCATTCAAAGACTTACACACCTTTACCACGATGATCAGGGAACGCATATGTACGTTAAGTCTTTGCAGGAATGGAGAGTGCAGTATACAGTACTTGTAGAAGTAGCAATCTCAGAGGGGAGTGAGTATCAAGAGGTCAATCAATATTCTACACATTTCTCAACTGCCTAAGGAAATTTCCTGGGGCAACTTGCCATGGATGTGGTTAAACAGTGCTCAAGTAAAACAATTTTCTAGCCACTATTACACCCACCTCTTGAAAAAAGGGGTTACTTTTCTCCACTGATTCAAGGCATACTTACCATCACTTTTCCCATCTTGTTTTGGATAGCAGTTGTAGAACATGCCTTTTCCATCATGGGTCCAAGCCATGCAACTGAATTTAACCCTTTCCAGCATATCTGGAAGCTCTTCAGGACCGTCCACTTTCATAAACTTGATAGTTACCCAGTCTGAGCCACTGGAACTCAGACCGTAAGCAAAGTATTCACCATCTTCACTGAATGCATAACCTATAGATAAAGACAAACAAATGCCTGGATCACTCTTTCTATTTGGCTGCACAACTTTCTACCATTTGCCACAGACAGACAGACAGAAGCATGTCACCAGTTTAAAGTTGAAAAGCATTAAAAAAATAACTTTCACTTTTAAATAAACGTTTAGAGCACACTTTTTTTTTTTTTTGGTTTTAAACTACTGAAGTAGGTTGTGGCTCCTCCCTCCGCCAGCAACTAGTAGTGAATGCACTGGCAGCACCAGTGATCTTTGGTTGCTGGCCATCTCTCATCTACTGCATATCTTTAGGTTGGAAGCATCTTACCATCTTCCAACATGAAGTGGTGATGCAAGTTATTTATACACATATGTAGTAACTAGAAGGAGTGCTGTCTAGTGGTTATCCCAAAAGACAGCGAGGCAGGACTCTTAATTTCTACTCCCAGAGCTGCCACTGATGGAACTATTTAGTGCGTCTGTCACTTCCAATCCATTGCTTAGAGTAAACCACGGCTGAATTGAGGAGGCATTGCACTTTACTGGTGGGCTCTGCAGTGTTCAAGTCGCTCCCTCCTAAAAACCTGTCTGTAATTAAATTGGGAAGGAGCACACTTTTTTTCCAAATGCAGCTTTCAAAATTCGCACTGTTTGACCAATCTATAATTTATTAGAGTTCCTACACACAGTTCTGTGTAGCTCAAAAGCTCGTCTCTTTCACCAACAGAACTTGCTCCAATAAAAGATACTACTTCACCCAGAATATTCAAGTATTCATTAACGACCAGAGAGGTCAACATAATTAGCAGGATCACCCGCTTACCCCCAGAAGATCTCATCAGCGCTGGTTCGTAATTCGTTCTGGAGATATGAAGGGATCTTTAGTACAATCAATTGTTCCCAAACACATGGTATTCACTTTTCTGGAGTCCCTGGAGATTCCAGAAGTTCACAAAAAGAACAGGAGTACTTGTGGCACCTTAGAGACTAACAAATTTATTAGAGCATAAGCTTTCGTGGGCTACAACCCACTTCTTCGGATGCATATTGAGTGAAACATATCGAGGAGATATATATACACACATACAGAGAGCATGAACAGGTGGGAGTTGTCTTACCAACTCTGAGAGGCCAATTAAGTAAGAGAAAAAAAACTTTTGAAGTGATAATCAAGGTAGCCAAGTACAGACAGTTTGATAAGAAGCAAGTGTGAGAATACTTACAAGGGGAGATAGATTCAATGTTTGTAATGGCTCAGCCATTCCCAATCCCTATTTAGCCCTGAGTTGATTGTGTCTAGTTTGCATATCAATTCCAGCTCAGCAGTCTCTCGTTGGAGTCTGTTTTTGAAGTTTTTCTGTTTTAAGATAGCCACCCGCAGGTCTGTCATAGAATGGCCAGACAGGTTAAAGTGTTCTCCCACTGGTTTTTGAGTATTATGATTCCTGATGTCAGATTTGTGTCCATTAATTCTTTTGCGTAGAGACTGTCCGGTTTGGCCAATGTACATGGCAGAGGGGCATTGCTGGCACATGATGGCATATATCACATTGGTAGATGTGCAGGTGAACGAGCCCCTGATGGTATGGCTGATGTGATTAGGCCCTATGATGGTGTCACTTGAATAGATATGTGGACAGAGTTGGCATCGGGCTTTGTTACAAGGATAGGTTCCTGGGTCAGTGTTTTTGTTCAGTGATGTGTGGTTGCTGGTGAGTATTTGCTTTAGGTTGGGGGGTTGTCAGAAGTTCACAGCTCACTGATTGAGAGTTAGCTTAGCATGCCATCCTTTTTACACAAAGAAAGACTGGTAGGTGACAAATGCGGAGCACACTCTACTAACAACTATCTGAACTATGAGCCTTTTCCTCAGTTGTCTGTGGCTACTGGGGGACAGTAGAGGGGCAGGCTTATAATTTATTAATTTGAAAGGGATACAGGTAGGCTGACATAAAGGACAAACTTTCTCAAAGAAAGTGATTGCCATTCCAGAGACAGTCATTTCAAGTTAGACTCTGCAAAGCAATAGAAAATATAGAGAAATAAACTGGAAAAATTGTGCACCATCAGACCTAATAGAATTAGTTGGAAAAGACCCGAGATGTATGTAGTTCTACCTGAATCATGGGAGGAAAACAAGATTCTGCAACATCTTTCAGAAGAGCCTTAGATGGATGTTGGCCCAGACACTGAGGGACAAATTCAGTCTGGTTATAAACAAACTCAACTCTACTGAAGAGAATGGATTGCACCAGGCCTGAATTTGGCCTGGTGTTTCCACTAGCAATATAATTACAAATTAAATTAAGCTTTATTTATTTATTTTTTTAAAAAGCCTTCCTTCACCCCTGTGCACAGGCGCACCACCCCTCTACCTACCTTTATAGCTCATGAGGCCTTGTCTTCAATAGGAAAAAAGGTGTTAACTCGCTTGAAGTAAGAACATAAGAGCTGCCATGCTGAGCCAGACTATCGTCAACTATCCTGTCTCCCAACAGAGCTTCAGAAGGAGTATACAGAACAGGGCAATTATGGAATGATCTATCAGTCTTTCACTCCCTGCTAGTCAAAGGGTTAGGGTTGCCTGAGCATGGGTTGGATCACTCACCATCTTGGCTAATAGTCACTGATGGACTAATCCTCCATGAACGTATCTAGGTCTTTTTTTAAACTAGTTATACTTTTGGCCATCATACGTCATGACAATGAGTTCCACAAGTTAGTTGTGCTTTGTGAGAGAAGGACATTCTCATTTGAATTAAACCTGCTGCCTCTTAATTTAATCAGGTAACTCCTGGTTTTTGTATTGTTTGAAAAGGTAAATAAACAGGGTGAACAGCGAAGTGTTATTTACTTTTTCCATACCGCTTACGATTTTATAGACCTGTCTCATATCCCCCCATAGTTGTCTCTTTTCTAAGTTGACCAGCCCTAATCTTTTTAGTCCCTCCTCATGTGGAAACTGTTCCTTACCTGTGATCATCTTTCTTGCCTTTCTCTGAACCTTTTCCAGTTCCACTAGAACGTTTTTGAGATGGGGCAACCAGAACTGGACACAGTATTCAAAGCATGGGTGCTCCATGGATTTATAGATTGGCATTACGATTTTTTGTCTTAGTTTCTATTCCTTTTCTAATAGTTCCAAACATACTGTTAGCCTTTTAGATCGCTGAGATGCACTGAGCTGATGTTTTCAGAGAACTATCCATGGTAACTCCAAGACCACTTTTTTGGGTGATAACAGCTAATTTAGAATCTATTATATATGTATAGTTGGGATTATTTTTCCCCCATGTGCATTATTTTGCACTTATCTATGTTGAATTACATCTGACGTTGTTGCCCTGTTACCTAGTTTTGTGAAATCCCTCTGTTACTCCTCACAGCCTGCTTTGGACTTATTGAATAATTTTGTATCATCTGCAAACTTCACCACTTCACTGTTCATGCCCTTTTCCAGATAATTAATAAAAATATATTGAACAGTACAGGTCAAATACAGATCCTTGGAGGACTGCACTCTTCATCCCTCTCCATTGTGAAAACTGACTATTTATTCCTGCCCTTTGTTTCCTATCTTGCAACCAGTTACTGATCTACAAAGGGACCTTCACTCTTATCCCATGGCTACTTAGGATATGTCTACACTGCAATTAAACACCTGAAGCTTGCCCATGTCAGCTGACTCGTGCGATGGGGCTGTTTAATTGCAGTGTAGTGTTCAGACTTGGGCTCAAGGACCTCATGAGGGGGAAGGGTTCCAGAGCCCAGGCCCAACCATCTCTACACTGCAATTAAACAGCCCCATAGCCCAAGTCCCAGGAGCCCAAGTCAGCTGACAAAGGCCAGTTGCCTGTGTTTAATCACAGTGTAGACATGTTCTCAGTTTCCTCAGAGGGACCTTGTCAAAGGCTTTTGGAAAATCCAAGTACACCATATCAACTGGATCACCCTTATCCACACAGAATTATAGAAATGTAGGACTGGAAGGGACCTCGATAGGTCATCTAGTCCAGTCCCCTGCACTGAGGCAGGACTTAGTATTGTCAAAACTATCCCTGACAAGTGTTTGTCTAATCTTTTCTAAAAAACCTCCCATGACAGAGATTCCACACCTTCCCTAGGTAATTTGTTCCAGTGTTCAACTACCTTTACACTTACAAAGTTTTAACCTAAATTTCCCTTGCTCCAACTTAAGCCTATTACTTCTTGTCCTGTCCTCAGTGGATAAGGAAAACAATTTATCACCCTCCAATTTCTAACATTTTACATATTTGAAGACTCTTATGTCTCCCCTCAGTCTTTTCCAGAGTAAACAAACCCAATTTTTTCCTTGTAGGTCATGTTTGCAAGACCTTTAATCATTTTTGTTGCTCTCCTCTGGACTTTCTCCAAATTGTCCACATCTTTCCCAAAGTCTGGTGCCCAGAACTGAACACAGTATTCCAGTTGAAGCCTTTTCAGTGTTGAGTAGAATAGAAGAATTATTTCTCATGTCTTGCTTACGACACTCCTGCGAATACATCCCAGAATGGTGTTCGTTGGTTTTTTTTGCAACAGTATTACGTTATTGACTCATATTTAGGTTAGTGATCCACTATAGCCACCAGATCCTCTTCTGTGGGATTCCTTCCTAGGCAGTCATTTCCCATTGTGTACTTATGCAATTGATTGTTCCTTCCTAAGTGGAGTACTTCGCATTTGCACGTATTGATTTTATCCTATTTATTTCAGACCATTTCTCCAGTTTGTCAAGATCATTTTGAATTCTAATCCTGTCCTCCAAAACTCTTGCAACCCCTCCCAGCTTCATACTGTCCACAAAATTCATACATGTACTCTTTATGACACTATCCAAATCATTTATGAAGATATTGAATAGAACTGGACCCAGGACAGATTCCTGTGGGATCCCACTCAATATGCCCTTACAGCTTGACAGTGAACCAATTACAACTTCTCTCTGAGTACAGTTTTCTAACCAGTTGGGCACCCACCTTATAGTAGGTTTCTCTAAGTTATATTGACATAGTTTGCTTATGAGAGGGTCATGTGAGACAGTATCAAAAGCCTTACTAAATTCGAGATATGTCACATCTACTGCTTCTCCCTTATCCACAAGGCTTGTTGAACTGTCAAAGAAAGATATTAGGTTGTATTCTTGTTGGCTCCCTCCAGGAATTCTAATAGATCAATGAGGCATGACTTCCCTTTACATAAGTACTGGGTACCAGTACTTAATTTGGGCTCACCTGAATGTAATTGCCAGGATTGCCTCTTTTAAAAAGACAGCATTACATTCACTACCTTCCAGTCATCTGGTACAGAGGCTGATTTCAGTGATAGGTTATACACTACTGTTACTAGTTCTGTAAGGTTATACTTTAATTCTTTCAGAACTCTTGGGTGAATACCATCTGGTCCTGGTGACTTACTACAGTTTATTGATGAATTTGTTCTAAAATTTTTCTATTGACACATCAAGTTGGACAGTACTTCAGATTTTGTCGCTACCAAAGAACAGCTCTAATGTGGGTATATCCCCCACATCCTCTACAGTGAAGACCGATGCAAAGAATTCATTTAGTTTCTCTGCAATGGCCTTGTCTTCTTTGAGTGCTCCTTTAGCACATCTATCATCTAGTGGCCCCACTCTTGTTTGGCAGGCTTCCTGCTTCTGATGTACTTTAAAAAAAAGTTACTGTTAGTTTCGGCATCTTTAGCAAGTTTCTTCTCAAATGCTTTCTTGGACTCCCTTAATATATATTTTTTAAATTTACTTGTCAGTGTCTATGTTCCTTCCTATTTTCCTCATTAGAATTTGACTTCCATATTTTAAAGGATGCCTTTTTGCCTCTACCATCCTCCACTGTTTAGCCACGGTGGCATTCTTTTGACCCTCCCACTGTCTTTTTTGATTTAGGGTATACGTTTAGTCTGAGCCTGTTATAGTGTTTTTAAGTTGGCTCCATGCTGGTTGCAGGCATTTTACCTTTGTGACTGCTCTTTTTAATTTCCATCTAACTAGCATCCTTATTCTGGTGTAGTTCCCCTTTTTAAAAGTTAAATGTTACTGTGGTGGGGGTTTTGATATTTTCATCACCTACAAGGATGTTAAATTTAATTACATTATGGTCACTATTGCCAAATGTTCAGCCTACAGAGGGTACATTTCACATGAGTTAGTAGGTTAAGGTAAGCCCTAAGCTCCCTCACACACTCTAACTCAACCTGCTAACTCATGTGAAAACTACATACTGCCTGGCCTTCACTAGGATTCTGCCTCAAGTTAGAGACATTCCTTGCTTGTTCAAGGCAGCTGGGCTGTGCCTGGATGTAGCATGAGGCTGACATGACTGTGCCACAGGTACAGCTTAATTAATATACAAAAACTTTTGTAAAAGGTAGATCAGCATCTTTAACTGGACTCTGTACTGGATAGACAATCAGTGGAGAGGCAAAGCACTACTCTGGAGAACTCCCACTCTGCCTTGCCCAATAATTATCATTTCTGGCATAAAGCTGGACAAATACTTTGAACCGACATTTGAAAGAAACTACACTAGAAAGTGCTGAGGCACCTGAGAATTAGAGGTGTCCATCACACAAATGCATATGAGGATTATAAAACAATCCAGAAAGCCAACAGCCTGTTCTGAGAGAAAGAGGAAAGATTACCCAAGTGACATTAGATATTCTTTCCCCATACATATAATCATTAGGAAATTTTTGAAGTAATGAGAATTCCTTGCAGTCATCTTTTTATCTTTTGCCTTTTTTTTTTTTTTTTAAGTAGACAAAACCCCAATCAGACCCCATAGCTTTCCCCACAAAAATACTTATGAACATTATTTTTGATAACAAAAAAAAAAAAAAAAAACCAAACCCTAACTTTTATAGTTTTGTAGCCTCAAAATAATCCCAATCTCTGTTCTTAAAAAAACTCCTGCCTCACTGACCTCGTAAAGCCACAGTGCCATCATCAGAAAGCTTATTTGGATCAAGAAATATTTTGGCATCAGCATCCAAGGATTCTTGCACATATAATACTCGTTGGTTCTGTAGTCCAGTATTGTAAAAGTGAAAATACCTGGAAAACACAAACTGAGTGAGTAAAAAAGAAACTCTATTTTTATTTTCCAGCTCAGCTAGAAAAAGAAAAAGAAGGAGGAGGAGGTGGTATGAAAGATTGGTAAGAAGCCATAAAAGACAAACAGAAGCCATACAGTAGTGACATCTTTACAACAGAGTATCCAAATACTTCTGGAATAAAGGGATGTGGAATTCATGTAAGCCACCTTCTACCAAAAACAAAAAAAACAAAAACAAAAAACCAAACAAACACACACATACTATATACACAACAGAGGATGAAGTCACTTCCACACTACAACATGACACTGAACAGTTTGACAATTTTGACATCTTAGCAAGTTAGGGAAGCTTCATAGGACAGTTTACCTTAGAAAACCTTTGCACTCAATATTACTATTACAAAGTTTTTAAAATAATAATTCACAGTTTTCATTCTCTAAACTTTTCCCCTCATATGCTTCCTAGAGCAAATGACTCCTTTAGGTTTCCTTCCATCCTGAGCACTGTATCTGGTGGCTGATAAGTTTTAAATAAAAGAAACTGCATTTGAAACCGTTTCCCTGCATTTCCTTGCTAAGGTCTAACACAGCAATAAGTGTCAGGAGACAGGTTTCAGAGTAGCTGCCGTGTTAGTCTGCATCTGCAAAAAGAACAGGAGTCCTTGTGGCACCTTAGAGACTAACACATTTATTTGAGCATAAGCTTTCGTGGGCTACAGCCCACTTCGTCAGATGCATAAAATGGAACATATAGTAAGAAGATATATATACAGAGGACATGAAAAAGTGGAAGTAGCCATACCAACTGTAAGAGGCTAATTAATTAAGATGAGCTATTATCAGCAGGAGAAAAAAAACCGTTTGTAGTGATAATCAAGACGGCCCATTTTAGACAGTTGACAAGAAGGTGTGAGCACACTTAATATTAATATGCAAACTAGATACCATTAACTTGGGTTTGAATAGAGACTGGGAGTGGCTGGGTCATTACACATATTGAATCTATTTCCCCATGTTAAGTATCCTCACACCTTCTTGTCAACTGTCTAAAATGGGTCATCTTGATTATCACTACAAAAGTGTTTTTTTGTTTGTTTGTTTTCTTAAAGTTAATTTCACTTCTGTGTTGCCAGGTATTTTCACTTCCTAGTTTACTAAATTAGCGTGACTGGACCACTGTTCCCAGAACACTTTTTGTGCTCTCTCAGCTTTTTAAAGAGTATCTGTAATAGCTGCTGTTTCAGAGATGCTTAGCTGCAGCTGCTATTTCTTATCTTATAGTTGAAATGATATGATTTATGAATTTCTAAATATTATAACCATAAGAAATTTATAGGCCTTATTTCAACTGAGTAAGATGTACATGAGAAAGCCTTTTTTATATCATGTAATCTCTAGATCTGGATAAATACGATTAAAAGTGGTACATCACAATCACAATTTTTTTAAAGTTAGTCTCTCACATGAGGCTGATCATTACTAATGGATAGTGAATACATATTTCAGATAGGGATGCTATCGGAAGAGCTACAGCTCCTCTCCCTGGCTTTGTGTAACAAAACCACTTTCTGAGTAGTCCTCCTTTCCCAATCTCTGTGAAGCAGCATGGAAGGGGGATAGGGGAATTCCTTGCACCTGTGGATAGTTGTGGGAAAGCATCAAAACCTATTGGTTGACTGAAAAAAGGCTGAACTGAAAGATAGAAAGGGCTCTTTATGGATTTTTACAATTAATAAATGTCCATATGGGACATTGCTCTTTGCTCTTTTTGCTGGAGAACTGCTGCATGTCTCTGTAGCGATGTCATAGGACAAGGTAACCCAAGCTGCAACTCCATCTCTGCAGTTGAGGAAAGCCCCCAAATCAGCATCCCCCTTTCTACCCTTGCCTAGTTAAAAGGAACAAAAGCTGCGATTTAAATTGGCAAAATTGTCAGTAACTAAAATTTTTAAATGAGTACCCTTATAGTCCCATTTTCTTTTTTTAAATCCTTGTTAAACAGTATGACTTTCAGCTCCTCTGCTGATATTTAAGGGTCTTTTGAGCAAAAGAATATCCAAAGAAAGATAATGAAAATGACTACGTAAAGTTCTGTCAATTGCACAAAGTAAAAATAGCAAAATTTCCTCAGCCCCCCCCTCCCCAGTTTCCAGTTTAGTAATCCTAGTTGTTACTTATAACCAGGTCTTAGAATTCAGCTTTATGATCTAAAAGCACCCAACAGCTTCTTTACATACCTTTTTCCTTTCTTGAAGTGGCAACTGTACTTGGGATAGTCATAGAGCTCAGTCATTCGTTCTTTGAATAACCCTCTGACAGGACACTGCTCAAGAAAGGGCACTGTAAGCTTATTCTGGGCCTCCACAAAAGCCTGAAGGTAAAAAAATAATGCACATGCTGAGTCAAACATACCTATATGTCCTACAAGAAATACTATCTATCTTCTGACACAAGTTGCACAGAAAGAATTGTTCTATGTATTTGATGTGTAGAGTCACCCCTGAAGAGTCTCAACGCCTACCTCCATAATATCACGATAAAGTGATAGAAAATAAAGTATTCAAGATAAAATAGTAGATTTCAATCTTGACTCTCAGTAGCATATTTGTGTAATTAAAATTATAGCCACCAAAAACCAGATTTCCTCCCATCCCCCAAAAAGAAGCATTTAAGAAAGCGTCTCATATTTGTCCAAGAGGCTTGGATAAAAATCAGATTATAGTGTGTATATAAATAGCTTTAGCTTCACTTGCATCACAAGAAGTATACAGCGCTGCAGTACAGCCTCCAGTACTCTACCAAGAAGGATAGTATTTATATGGCAGCGTATGACTAGCAGACATACATAACACTTTGAGCTGTGTCAATCTATCACATCTCACAAGATATATAGAATTGGTCTGGACAGTAAACCCAGGAAAGCTCAGGGTACAAACAGGAATTGGTTTTGTCAGTTCTGAAGACAGCACTTCTTCCTTCTCAGAATGCACTGAACCAAATCCTCATGACAGCAGGTGAGATTCACACATGTGAAGAGGACTCGAATGGTGCATAAAGGTATGTTCTGAGCTGGGTCTCTGTTCTCGAGAGACATATGATCACGTTCCTGATCACTTATGGATGTTAAAATTTCAGTGTCACAAAAGGGTAGTAATGTCAACCCCGGTCTGAAGGCCGAATCCAACTCAATTATCTTTTGCCTACCCAAGTTCCTTCTGCAATTTCAATTAGAAATGATATTCTTCTATTTCACATCCTAAAACTGTTATGTAGGGTGTCCGGGAGCTGTTAAGTAGGTGCTGTATTTTATCCCAGAGTTGAGTTCTTTTCAGCAGCAGATGAAAGGAGCCCTTTATAGCTGACATAGCAGTCTAAAATACTTTACAATTCTTCAGAAAGCAAGGTGCTATACAAACAAAATGGATTCCAGCGGTCCATTGCCTTGTACCTTGAGTACTCATTTACCTCTTGTGCAATGGAGTAAAAAGTACCATTCAAACCTTGCATATGCGAGAGGAACTCACATAAGCCCCTGGTCTGCTAGTACAGGCACTAACCAAATCTAGCCAACAGTATTAATTTAGGAGCTATAAATGCCCAACAAAAAAAATTAATTCAGAGAAAACAAATTATTTCAATTACGCCATCACGAGAATGTAGATAGCAAACACACTGGCTATTCATTTAATTAAATTAATGTTTGCAAAACACTAAGATTCGCAGATCAAAGGGACAATGTAAGTGTGCAAATTATTATAAATAGCCACACATTTATTCCATTTGCTATCCTGAATTGTACTGGTATATCAGACCCAGGGTAAACACTTTAGGACTTTTCTTATGTTCTATAGGGCGTGTTGAACAGAGTAATACTTACACATTACCTGTTCTGCTCACTGTCAGATCAGACCAGTGGTTCTCAAAATTTATTTGATTGCGCCCCCCTTCTTTGTGTCTGTAGTAGTTCACGCCCCCCATCCCTCCCGCCACACAAGTACATATACTGATAAAAGTGGCAGAGGCACTTTACTTGAATCAATTTCGGCTTCTGTATTTTTCACTTGAGTTTGGCTCATTCGTTTGATTCATTCTAATAAGAGCAAAAGCAAAACTGTGATTGTGATGCATGCTTACAATTAATTGTGCACATCATGTTGTAGAAAAATGGATTAAGGTAAAGACTTCGTAGAATACTATGCAAGCTTAGCAGAAATCCATCAAAACACACAGCGCCATCTGAAGACCTGATATATCTGGAGGAATCAGCTTTGCCAGTTATTTGTTGCTGTGGGGTAAAATGTGTGTAGTGAGGTTTTTTTCTCCCTAAAGTTTCTCATGCCCCCCCAGAATACATTCCACAACCCCCTCCCATCCAAGGGGACCCACCTCCCCCGTTTGAGAACCTCTGGATTAGACCAATTTTACCATTATAGAATACTTCACTATATTTCCCCCTGCCTCTGCTCAATCACAAAGTATGTTGCAAAAGTTAAAAAAATATTTATAAATGGGATATTAGCAGAGTCTAAAAAATGAATTAGAATTAATAGGTTCTGCAAGAGTTTTGTTGAGAGAAGATCCAGACAGCTACCCTCAAGAATAAATAAAAAAACCCTGACTTTCCAAAAGATTGCACGCAAATGAGGCACTACTCTATAGAACAGGGGTCGGCAACATTCGGCACACGGCTCGCCAGGGTAAGCACCCTGGCGGGCCGGGCCAGTTTATTTACCTGCTGACGCGGCAGGTTCGGCCGATCGCGGCCCCCACTGGCCGTGGTTCGCCGTCCCAGGCCAACGGGGACGGCGAAAAGCCGCGGCCAGCACATCGCTCGCGCCGCTTCTCGCCGCCCCCATTGGGCCGGAACGGCGAACCGCGGCCAGTGGGGGCCGCGATTGGCCGAACCTGCTGCGTCAGCAGGTAAATAAACTGGCCCGGCCCGCCAGGGTGCTTACTCTGGCGAGCCACGTGCCGAACGTTGCCGACCCTTGTTCTATAGAACATACACTGAACACATTAAATTTGCCAATGGAAACATTCAGACTAAATAGCCACATCCAAATGAAAGGCACTAAACAGAATGCTTACTTTCCCTCCAACCCAGAGTCCATTCAGAATAGATATATAAAAGATCAGCAAAATTATTCTCTACCTTCCCTCCTTTCATGAGCCTACAGAGAAGGATCCTGTATTTTTTGTTGAAATTCACAACTCACAAATGTCACGGCATAAGATTTGGAGAAGTACAGAACTGAGTAATAGCAGAGGAGAGAATAAAAAGGTTAAGAAGAGACAAAATATGTGCGTCTTTCATACAAATAACCTGACTTTTTTTCAAGTTAGCGCTTAAGGGAAAAAAAGAAAGCCAGTTTCTTACGAAGATGTCACCACAGAATGCACTACTCTAGTCGAGCTAAAAGCCCTGAAAAAAAAAAAAAAAAGTGAAATGACAAAGCCATTTTAAATGATTGATTTGTACAGTACAAAGACTCCAAGTGAAGCTTCACAGTTAGTTAGTGAGGAGAAAATGGGGAACAGCCATATGTTTAAAGACCGTAGCAAATGCATTTATAGTAGCGAGCTTCATTCCCTGCTGATCACATTGTAGGACTACAGGTTTGTCTGAATTTTTTCTTTCAGAAGATTAGTTTGAATAGATCCTCTAACTTATATTCCACTTGCCATCCCTCTCTTTCTTTAGCTAGAACCTCAAGTCAAACTCACGCTGTAGTTCAGAAATATTCAGTCCCTGTATCTGGTTTCTGATCAGAGGAATCCCAATGCTTATGAAGGAAAGGGCAGAGCAGAGTCTCCCAGGTCTGGGACTCTGAGTAGTTAGAGACCTGTGCTAGCAGATCCCTATGAAGCACTGAGGTCTTATAAATAATAGTATACCACCCCATCATGTATCTTCTACATAGATACACAAAAATGGAAGGTGTGGTTAAATATTTGACAGTCTTTTTCTAACATACTAGATTGTCTTTTGATATAGAAAAACACTATACAGAAAGCTATTATAGTTATCTTCTTCACTAATCCAGTAGCGGAATACGTAGGATAGATAGATCGATAAAAAAAAGTATCTGTGTTCCTCAAAAATAGTATAACTCGTTCTGTTAGCACTTCTGCTGCTTACCATAGCGCCTACCAAAAAGACATTTTTTCCCTTATTTGTTTAAACTTAAATCCAGTTAGATTATAGTAATAGCCACATTTCTTTTGCATTCCCTGTCAGAGCACAAAAAAACCCAAATGCACTTATGTATTTTTCCACAGTTTCATATCAGCAATTTAAATGAAGGATATACTGGTTTTATAATTAATTATATTGTGTTAAAGTCCAAAGCATGCTAGGCACTTTCCAACACCGAAGAAGGCATAGTCCTTGCCCCAAAAGCACACATTCTATTAAAACAAAAATCAGATGAAGGCTGAGGGAATGGGATATGACATACAAGCAAACACAATAGGGTGGCAGGTGTCTTGTTACAAATTACGTATCAGTTAAATGCACTAGACAACCCTCCCAGCAACCTTCCTCCCTATTCAGCCCCCTCCTTCTGTCCCCCTATCAACATCAACTCTCAACTTCCACCCTAGTATCCCGATGCCCTGCTCTACCAATGTTCAACATCTCACTTCTGCAGAGGTGAGCTGTTGACTAAAAACAGTTATATGACTGCTGACAGCAAAGAAAGGGCTCAACAGTAGGGTATTTCCAGTACTGCAGCAAGAGAAAAGTAATGCACACCAGTATACTCTTCTACTATGGATTTACTCAGAATTGTGGCTGGAGGAAACAATTTTTCTGTGTAAGACACAGAAGGAAGGGACACCTGAGGGGGGGGGCGGGGAGAGAAATTATTAAAAATAAACAACAACAAACAACCACTACCACCACCACCCCCCAAAACCACACAAACACCCCACAAGAAGCTCCAATTTCAAGGAAAGTAAAGAGGAAAAAAGAATAAAGCAAAGGAGGGCTAATCTGTGTTAGCTGCATTAAAAAGGTTACCTAGAGAAAAATAAAACTTATTGCTGTCTGCTGGCTTTGCCATCTCTTGTTTGTTACATAAATCTAAAGGGAGTTGAAATACCTTCATTCTATTTACATGTCAGTGCTCAACTGACCTGATGCAGGGCAACAGGAATGCAAGAAATGTACACCACTGCATTCTACCGATTGCCCTGATAAAGATGGGTGTCACAGCAGCCATTCTGCAGGGGGACAGTCTCCTCAGATCTGAGTGAATTTACAATACTTTACAGAGTTACGGAACATCCCCAAATATCTGCAAACCACCACAAGAGGATACGAGGGGCAGTTCTAGATCATTTGCTGGCAGGAATTGAACAGCAGTTAAGAAAACTGCTAAATCTGGTCCAAAAAAAAAGCAAAATTTCCTTCCCCTCCTCCCCCACCCCCCAAAAAAAAGAAAAAAAAAGAAAAAAGAAGTTTTCATCTCACAGGGATTGGGAATTATTTCCAGATTCCTCCCCCTTCTCCCTCCCTCTCTCAGTTCTTTATATATTTCTCAACACTTCTCTAATAAAGAGTTACACAGTAACAGTTAAAGAGTTTCATTTCTCCTTTTGCAACTATCATTTCCAAATTTGAGGAAGCTTTGAGAAATTACAGAGCAATTAAAGAAAAGGTGAAAAAAATCTAGACAGTTTATCCTACTGCACTGAGTTGCAAAAATAAATAAGGAAAAGAGAAGAATGGGAGGGAGGGAGGGAGAACGGAAAAAAAAAAAAAAATAAAGACTTCAAAGTTTCTGGTTTTGATGAAAACCAGGGGGGGAAACTGTATTTATTTATATTTTTATACACACACACACACACACACACACACTCAACAGTTGTGTTTTAAAATATTCATTCAACATATTGAATGTATATATATTTATTTTACTAGTTGAAATACCTTCATTCTATTTACATGTCAGTGCTAACTCAAGTGATTAACTCAAAACAAAATAACTAGATTAATTGTAGTTTTAATTGCACTGTTAATAATAGAATACCAATTTAAATTGTAAATATTTGTGGATGTTTTTCTACATTTTCAAATACATTGATTTCAATTACAACACAGAATACAAAGTGTATAGTGCGCACTTTATATTATTTTTTATTACAAATATTTGCACTGGAAAAAGCAGCAAAAGAAATAGTATTTTTCAATTCACCTCTGACAGGTACTGTAGTACCATCTCTTTACCATGAAAATGTAGCTTATAAATGTAGATTTGTTTGTTTGTTACATAACTGCCCTCAAAACCAAAACCATGTAAAACTTCAAAGCCTACAAGTCCACTCAGTCCTACTTCTTGTTCAGCCAATCACTAAGACAAACAAGTTTGTTTACATTTACGGGAGAAAAAGCTGCCTGTTTCTTATTTACAAGGTCACCTGAAAGTGAGAACAGGCATTTGCATGGCAATGTTGTAGCCAGCGTTGCAAGATATTTACGTACCTGATATGCTAAACCTTTGTATACCCCTTCATGTTTTGACTTGTGTCCAAAAATATTTAAATAAATGTTATTCTATTATTGTTTTAACAGCACAATTCATTTTTAATTTTTTGTAATCACACGATTAATCACAATTAATGTTTATAATAGTTTGGCAGCCTTACTTTTTACCCAAAAAGTTAATGCACATTTTTGACAAGGTCTGGGAGTTACATGGTCAGAGACCTATGATTAGACTCTGGAACCTCAGCACGGACATTTGTATTCAGTGATACACATGGAGTTGGCCATTTAGGGTATGGCTACACTGCAAATAAAGATATGATTGTAGCAAGGATACACATACCCATGCAAGCTTTAATCTCATTAGTATAGGTAACAATGGCAGCATAGTTGTGATGGCATGGGCCCTCCAGGGACTCTGGGCACATACTCCAGTTGCTAGCCTGTGTTGCCACACCTATACTGCTAAAGCTACCACGGGTATACCTACCAGCGTAACGATCACACCTTTCACTTGCAGTGTAGGGAAAAGAGGCAGTCGTCACAAATTTCCACTTCCTCCCCCAACCACCATGTCTGCAAGGAAACTCACCAAGCAAAAGCTAAGATTCCTAGCCCTTAAGGGGTGGGGGAAGTCACTTGTGAACCAGTACCTTTAAAAACACAAAGTAAAATACACACATGAAAAGAGAGACACTTCACCACCACTAGTTTTTTTTATTATTTAAAAAAAAAAAAAAATCTACCCAAAGAGAAGAGACCACAAAACAGTCCTTGTTACATTTTCACGGGAAACATTCAAAGCTACTTAGAGAGTGGTGTCTTATTTGCCAGTGTGTTAAATTCCAGTATGCGCCAGTGTGTTTTACAATCAATAGTTAATCCATCCTTACAATGTCAACTTAAAGTTCAGTGCTGTATCAAAAGCCACACCCCTGTTAGGTTTACCTTTTCTTGTTAAAGGTAGCTGAAACGGGCCCTGTTCTTGCTACTTGTACACCAATGGACTGCCACGCCCACACAGAATCCCATATCAGTCAATGGGGCTCTCAACAGGTGCAGCAGTCTGCCTGCTCGTAAGTTGAATAATATGGGCTGTAGTTTGGAAATACAATAGCTTATTTCTACAGAAATACTATGGATGAACTTTATCCCCCTTTTCAAGTGAAACCAGCAAGGACCATCCAGTGCCCTTAATATATTGCACTTTTGGACGGAGGATAACTGGTGTGCTGTTTTTTTATGACAACATACACAACTAGCCACCAGTTTTATTTTGTCATGGGCTTTATGCTGAAGTTCCTGCTGAATGGCTAAACATGAAATAGATCAGAAACAATGCGTGTTGCTGTTTGAATATTCAACTGGTAAAATATTCAGCAATTCTGGATGGATTTTTGATAGTTTATTAATAAAGTATTTGACTCACTCTAGAGTAGGTTGAACAGTATTCAAATAATTATGCAGCAGAGTTTGTTAAGTTATTCACCAATTCTTTGTCATACCCACCAGTTCTCTGGTTATAGGTATACTATTCTTTTAACAGGATAATAAATTCCACACACACAGGATGGGGTTTTCAAAAGTGCTCAGCCCTGGCCTAATTCTGTTCCCACTGAAGTCAGAGAGGAATTTATCTTTGACTTCTGTGAGAGCAGAGTTGGGGTGGAATTTTTGAAAGCGTTCAGCAGTGGTCTGAGAGTTTCTGCAAGTGAACTGTACAGAGTTCTATTTGTTCAGCAGATAAACAGAAATATATATCCTAGCATTAAAAGGGCAATCACTCTAACAAAACCCATCCCCCAGAACAGAGCTGGTATCACTGATGGAGTTAAATATTACAATATAAAACTAAACGGAGTTCTGCTGGATTGTGTTTCACTAAATAAAGGGGAAAGAGACAAATCAAAGGGCAACTGGAGAAGGATCAAACTGTTTATAAACAAAATATAGGTCGGATATAACTATAAACCTATTTGACTGTGTCCTTTTAAAATAGTTTCACTTCCAGTGTATTATTCCAAGCATACCTTCTGCTTATAATTACATTATATTTCCATCGCCCCAAGTTAACTGCTCTTGCTGCTTGATCTCTGATCTTTTTATTCCCAGTCTGCCTCTCAGGCCAGATCAACAATACAAACTTTTGCCAACATAGCTACATTAGTTAAGGATGTGATGATATGTTGTCCTGGCAAAAGCCCCTCGTGTAGATGCAGTTACACTGACAAAACTGGGCTTCTGCCAGCATGGCTTAGGCTTGACCCACACTTAAAAGTTTTTCTGGATAGGAGTGTTTAAAAAAAAAAAAAAAAAAAAATCCACCCTAGCCGACATACCTGTTATGCTTTTCTCTCTGCCTCTTAGGCCTGGTCTACACTACGAGTTTAGGTCGACTTTAGCCGCGTTAAATCGACTTAAGCCTGGACACGTTTACACTACGAAGCCCTTTCTGTCGACTTAAAGGGCCCTTTAAACCGGTTTCCTAACACCACCTCGACAAGGGGATTAGCGATAAAATCGGCCTTAGGGGGTCGGAATTGGGTTAGTGTGGACGGAATTCGACATTACTGGCCTCCGGGAGCTATCCCACAGTGCTTCATTGTGACCGCTCTGGACAGCACTCTCATCTCAGATGCACTGGCCAGGTAGACAGGAAAAGCCCCGCGAACGTTTGAATTTCATTTCCTGTTTGCTCAGCGTGGAGAGCACAGGTGACCATGCAGAGCCCATCAGCACAGGTAACCATGATGGAGTCCCAGTCCCAGTCCCAGGATCGCAGAAGAGCTCCAGCCTGGACCGAACGGGAGGTACAGGATCTGATCGCCATCTGGGGAGATGAAGCAGTGCTCGCCGAACTCCGAAACAGTAAAAGAAACGGCAAAACATTAGAAAAGATCTCCAAGGCCATGAAGGACAGAGGCCATAACAGGGACGCGCGGCAGTGCCGCGTGAAAATTAAGGAGCTAAGGCAAGCCTACCACAAAGTCAGAGACGCAAACGGAAGGTCCGGGGCAGAGCCGCAAACATGCCGCTACTACGCGGAGCTGCATGCCATTCTAGGGCGTGCAGCCACCACTAGCCCAAGCGTGTTCTATGAGTCCCTCTCTGCAAACGGGGAAGCGGGTTCGGCGGACGAGGAAGATGAGGATGGAGAGAACATAGATAGCTCACAGCAGCAAGGAAGCGGAGAAACCAGTTACCCCAACAGCCAGGATATGTTTGTCACCCTGGACCTGGAAACAGTAACCCCCGAACTGACCCAAGACCCTGAGGGCACACAGGGGACCTCTGGTGAGTGTACCTTTGCAAAAATTACACATGGTTTAAAAACAAGCGTGTTTAATGATTAATTTGCCCTGGCAATCGCGGCCAGTACAGCTACTGGAAAAGTCTGTTAACGTGTATGGGGATGGAGCGGAAATCCTCCAGGGACATCTCCAGAAAGCTCTCCTTCATGTACTCCCAAAGCCTTTGCAAAAGGTTTCTGGGGAGGGCTGCCTTATCCCGTCCGCCATGGTAGGACACTTTACCACGCCAGGCCAGTAGCACGTAGTCTGGAATCATTGCATAACAAAGCATGGCAGCGTATGGTCCCGGTGTTTGCTGGCATGCAGACAACATCCATTCCTTATCGCTCTTTGTTATCCTCAGGAGAGTGATATCATTCACGGTCACCTGGTTAAAATGGGGCAATTTTATTAAGGGGACATTCAGAGGTGCCCCTTCCTGGTCTGCTGAACAGAAATATTCCCCGCTGTTAACCACGCGGTGGGGGGGAGGGGTGAAGTGACCATCCCAGAGAATTGGGTGTGAGGGGGAGGGGAGTTAGTTGGGTTTGTGCTGCATGTTAAACCTGAAATCGCAGCCCCTCCTTTTACATTGCAAACCCATTTTAAATGGCACGGGTGCTTGGTATGGGAAATGAGGGCAGAACTGTTTGAAACCATCCCCACATGTTAAGAAGGTTAAAAAAGCCCAAAGACTATATGTCTTACCATGGCTGCCTGCAAGCTGAAATCTGTGTCCTGGCACTGCGTGAGTGATCTCTCACAGCAAACCAGGAGACTCTCAATATAAGAGGAAAAATGCGACCTTGTAACGAAAGCACATGTGCTGTGTGATGTTGTGAACAGCAAAATCTAACGTGAAAGAGTCTACCCATTGTTCTCTAAAATGTATCTTTTTTAACAACCTCTCCCTTCTCCACCAGCTGCAAATCTTACTCCTTCGCAGAGGCTAGTGAATATTCGAAGAAGGAAGCGAAGGACGCGTGACGAAATGTTTACTGAACTTCAGACTGCCTCCCACGCTGACAGAGCACAGCTGAATGCGTGGAGGCAGTCAATGACTGATTTTAAAAAAAGCCCAATATGAGCGAGAGGAGAGGTGGCGTGCTGAAGAGGAGAAGTTGCGTGCTGAAACGCGGGCTGAAGAGGAGAGGTGGCGTCAACTTGTAATCAGAAAGCAAGAGTCGATGCTCCGGCTGCTGGAGCATCAAAGTGATATGCTCCTGCGTATGGTTGAGCTGCAGGAAAGGCAGCAGGAGCAGAGAACGCCGCTACAGCCCCTCTGTAACCAGCAGCCCTCCTCCCCAAGTCCCATTGCCTCCTCACCCAGACGCCCAAGAACACGGTGGGGGGGCCTTCGGCCACCCACTCACTCCACCCTAGATGATTTCCATAGCAATAAGTTTTAAAGTTTTAAATTGGAGTGTGTCCTTTTCCTTCCCTCCTCCCCCACCCATCCCGGGCTACCTTTCCAATTATCCCCCTAGTTGTGTGCTGAAGTAATAAAGAATGCATGAATGTGAAGCAACAATGACTTTATTGCCTCTGCAAGTGGTGCTCGAAGGGGGGAGGGTAGTAGGGGAGGGTGGGGTGGTTGGTTTGCAGGGAAGTAGAGTTAACAGGGTGGTGGGGGAGGGGCAGAGGGTTCATCAAGGAGCAACAAACAGAAGTTTCACTCCGTAGCCTGGCCAGTCACAAAACTGGTTTTCAACGCTTCTCTGATGCGCACCGCGCCCTGCTGTGCTCCTCTAACCGCCCTGGTGTCTGGCTGCGCGTAATCAGCGGCCAGGCGATTTGCCTCAACCTCCCACCCCGCCATAAATGTCTCCCCCTTACTTTCACATATATTGTGGAGCGCACAGCAAGCAGCAATAACAATGGGGAGATTCTTTTCGCTAAGGTCTGAGCGAGTCAGTAAGCTGCGCCAGCGCGCTTTTAAACGGCCAAATGCACATTCCACCACCATTCGGCACTTGCTCAGCCTGTAGTTGAACAGGTCCTGACTACTGTCCAGGCTGCCTGTGTACGGCTTCATGAGCCATGGCATTAAGGGGTAGGCTGGGTCCCCAAGGATCACGATAGGCATTTCAACATCCCCAATGGTTATTTTCTGGTCCGGGAAGAAAGTCCCTTCCTCCAGCTTTCGAAACAGAAGAGACTGCCTGAAGACGCGAGCATCATGTACCCTTCCCGGCCAGCCCACGTTGATGTCGGTGAAACGTCCCTTGTGATCCACCAGGGCTTGCAGCAGCATTGAAAAGTACCCCTTGCGGTTTATGTAGTCGGCGGCTTGGTGCGCCGGTGCCAAGATAGGGATATGGGTTCCGTCTATGGCCCCACCACAGTTTGGGAATCCCATTGCAGCAAAGCCATCCACTATGGTCTGCACGTTTCCCAGAGTCACTACCCTTGATATCACCAGGTCTCTCATTGCCCTGGCAACTTGGATCACAGCAGCCCCCACAGTAGATTTGCCCACTCCAAATTGATTCCCGACTGACCGGTAGCTGTCTGGCGTTGCAAGCTTCCACAGGGCTATCGCCACTCGCTTCTCCACTGTGAGGGCTGCTCTCATCCTGGTATTCTGGCGCTTCAGGGCAGGGGAAAGCAAGTCACAAAGTTCCATGAAAGTGCCCTTACGCATGCGAAAGTTTCGCAGCCACTGGGCATCGTCCCAGACCTGCAACACGATGCGGTCCCACCACTCTGTGCTTGTTTCCCGGGCCCAGAATCGGCGGTCCACGGCATGAACCTGCCCCAGTAACACCAAGATTTCCACATTGCTGGGGCCTGTGCCTTGTGAGAGGTCCATGTCAATTTCCTCATCACTATCGTCGCCGCGCTGCAATCGCCTCCTCCTCAGCTGGTCCTGGTTTGGCTTTGGCATGTCCAGGAGGCTCTGCATGTTTTCCAGGACAATGCGCGTGGTGTTCGTAGTGCTCAGAATTGCCGCAGTGATCTGAGCGGGCTCCATGATCCCAGTGCTGGCTATGGCGTCTGGTCTGAAAAAAGGCGCGAAAGTAGTATCTGACGGACCAGGGGAAGAAGGGAGGGAGGGAGAGAGGGAGGGAGGGGCGAGTGACACCGCGTACAGGTACAGGGAATTAAAATCAAGAAAGGTGGCTTTGCATCAGGGAAACACAAACAACTGTCACACAGAATGCCCCCCCCCCAAAGATTGAACTCAAAAGCCTGGGTTTAGCAGGAGGGAGGGGGGAAGCAAATGAATGGAGAATAAATCTATTTTTTACATCTTAAGACGACGGTGCAGCATGACTGATAGCCCTTGGCATTTTCTGGGTGCTTGGCAGCAAATACTGGGCGCTTGGCAGTTAGCCTTCAGGTCTATTGCACCATCTGATACCCACTGCAATATGACAACGACGGATACCAATCATAATATGCTATCTACTGCCCAAAAGGCAAGGGGTTGCTGCTGTGTAGCAATCTAGCCCCACGTCTGCCAGCCCCATGTCTGCCAGCACCCAGATCGCCATCGGCCTCTTCTGGGTGCTTAGCAGACAATACTGGGCACTTGGCAGAAAATAGCATACTACGACTGATAACCATCATTGTCTGCCCGGGTGCCCATGATTGACAGCCGCTGCAGTACGACGACGACGGATACCAGTCGTAATATACCATCTTCTACCAAAAGGCAAGGGGCTGGTGCAATGCAGCCCTACGGCTGCCAGCCCCACAGCTGCCAGCACCCAGATCGCCAATGAAGGCTACCAGTCATGCTGCACCGTCTACCGCCAAAAGGCAGTAAGCTGCTGCTGCTGTTTAGCAATGCAGTCCCACGTTTGCCGGCACCCGGAAGAGATATGGTGACGGTGAGCTGAGCTGAGCGGGCTCAATGCTTGGCGTGGTATGTTGTCTGCACAGGTAACCCAGGTAAAAAGGCGCGAATCTATTGTCTGCCGTTGCTGTGACGGCGGGGGAGGGGCCTGACGCAATGTACCCAGAACCCCTCGCGGCACTGCTTTGCATCATCCGGGCATTGCGATCTCAACCCATTATTCCAATAGGCGTGGTGATCATAGTGCTCATAATTGCCGCGGTGATCTGAGCGGGCTCCGTGATCCCAGTGCTGGCTATGGCGTCTGGTCTGAAAAAAGGCGAGACATCACAGTCTATATGTATTATGTGTGCTGCCAACCCTGACATAACAACATCCTCCCCATACTCTGTATGTTCCCCCAATGACCGACAACTGACTCCTCAAATCTTTTGTACCGTTTATTTTTAAATATTCTATAATAAAATTTATATCTGACGGACCAGGGGAGGGAGAGGGGGAGGGAGGGAGGGGCGAGTGACGACATGGCGTACAGGTACAGGGAATTAAAATCAAGAAAGGTGGGTTTGCATCAGGGAGAAACACAAACAAGTGTCACACAGAATGCCCCCCCCCAAAGATTGAACTCAAAAGCCTGGGTTTAGCAGGAGGGAGGGGGGAAGCAAATGAATGGAGAATAAATCTATTTTTTACATCTTAAGACGACGGCGCAGCATGACTGATAGCCCTTGGCATTTTCTGGGTGCTTGGCAGCAAATACTGGGCGCTTGGCAGTAAGCCTTCAGGTCTACTGCACAATATGATACCCACTGCAGTGTGACAACGATGGATACCAGTCATAATATACTATCTTCTGCCCAAAAGGCAAGGGGTTGCTGCTGTGTAGCAATCTAGCCCCACGTCTGCCAGCCCCATGTCTGCCAGCACCCAGATGACCATCGGCCTCTTCTGGGTGCTTAGCAGACAATACTGGGCACTTGGCAGAAAATAGCATACTACGACTCTGCTAACGTGCAATGAGCCAGCAGGGCGCCTGGCAGAAAATAGCATACTATGACTGATAACCATCATTGTCTGCCCGGGTGCCCATGATCGACAGCCACTGCAGTACGACGACGACGGTTACCAGTCGTAATAAACCATCTTCTACCAAAAGGCAAGGGGCTGGTGCAATGCAGCACCACGGCTGCCAGCCCCACAGCTGCCTGCACCCAGATCGCCAATGAAGGCTACCAGTCATGCTGCACCGTCTACCGCCAAAAGGCAGTAAGCTGCTGCTGCTGTTTAGCAATGCAGTCCCACGTTTGCCGGCACCCGGAAGAGATATGGTGACGGTGCGCTGAGCTGAGCGGGCTCAATGCTTGGCGTGGTATGTTGTCTGCACAGGTAACCCAGGTAAAAAGGCACGAATCTATTGTCTGCCGTTGCTGTGACGGCGGGGGAGGGGCCTGACGCAATGTACCCAGAACCCCTCGCGGCACTGCTTTGCATCATCCGGGCATTGCGATCTCAACCCATAATTCCAATGGGCGCCGGAGGCTCCGGGAACTGTGGGATAGGTACCATAGTGCAATGCGCCGGAAGTCGACCCTAGCCTCGGTACTGTGGACGCGGTCCGCCGACTTCATGCACTTAGAGCATTTTAGGTGAGGACACACACAATCGGCTGCATACAACCGGTTTCTATAAAACCGGCTTCTATAAATCCGACCTAATTCTGTAGTGTAGACATAGCCTTATGCAGTAGCAGTTACTAATGGAGGCAGCCAGGTTCTCCCTTTCTTCTAGTTGCTTTTACACACTTCAGGCCTGGATAACTCTGTCTGGGAGCGCTGTCCCACTTCTGTTCGACGTCCAGCAAGCCTCCCCCTCACAGGTGAGCAAAAGCCTTCTTAGCGCAGTGATACTCAGACTGAGGCTCCCAAGCCTCACTTTAAATTTCACCTTAAATCCTCTTTTTCTCTTTAGTTTATGACAGACACACATTTCTGGTGACACATTTTGCAATACTGGGTATCACAGTCACTACATAAAAATAAGATGTATAGTATTTCTTCTGTTGTCCTTCAAAAGGTAATAAGCAAACCTCATGCACACAGACTGAACTGCATACAATAGAAACAGAGGAATAAATAAGAAAAGGAGGCCGTAAAGCTGAGAAGTGCTCTTCCTGCCTATTTTTATGCTGGATTATAAAGATGTTCTAGCCCTGTGATGAAGTAACAAATTTTAGCTCAATGCCACCCAAAGCATTATTAGTCACCGACCATATATTATGCCATAACATAAACCAGATTTTTTTTTTCAAACTCTCTAAAATATATTACAATGTCATAAATGACGGTCTCATCATACTATAAAATAGGATATGGTGTGATCAAAAAAGCTTCAGGAGAAAAAAAGGCATATTGAAGGTTAGGATTTAAGCTTGTAGGCATATGAGTGCACAGAAGTGGATACAGTACACAGCAACTAGCCCATTATTTTCATGAGCACATAGCTTATCCATAAATAAGAGAAAAGGGGGGGGAGGGGAAATAAACACACAAGCAATAAATGACAGACATTTGGAAGATCACCGGGATTAGTAAGAATTAACTGCAATTGTTCTTCAAGTTCTGAGGGTTGATTAAGTGATTTTAACTTATTTATCAACAGTGCAAAATGTGCCTAAAATGTAGACTTGAAGGGATTATCGGAAGTGTTTTTCCAATTTGTTTTTCCAAAACTGCAAAGTCTGATCACAAATCTCAATCCAATTACTTGTTCCAGTACATGCTCTATTGCTGTTGTCACAGCTGCTATATAAATGGACTCGAAAATGGAGTATAACAAAGGAGTATCAGAGGGGTAGCCATGTTAGTCTGTATCCACAAAAACAAATGAGGAGTCTGGTGGCACCATAAAGAGTAACAGATTTATTTGGGCATAAGCTTTCGTGGGTAAAAAACCCACTTCTTCAGATGCATGGAGTGAAAATTGCAGATACAGGCATATATTATTCTATATATAAAACAATCTGTTACTCTTTATGATGCCACTGGACTCCTTGTTGTTTTTAAAGAAGTACCGTTTCTCCGTGACCCCACTATTCAGCAATTCTATATGGTTTCCTTTATTACGGTTATTTCCTGTCCTGCATGCACTATCTAAATATAGGGGCTGGAGAGGGAAGGACCTTCCTTCCTTGGGTAGGATATTCTTCTGTCCCATTTTGTGGTGTTTATATTACTAGCAGAGTACATATTGAGGCACTCCACAGCAAGAAGTGATTGATAAGGTGGCAGTTTGCAACAATCAAAGTTACATGTCTGCTCATACGCCCACTATTCCTAGGGCATTCAGCAGCTAATGCTGAAGCTGGGTCTTTAAAGACAGCCAACCAACAGGAGAAACCTCTTGCAATTCACCTTCAAAGATAACACCCACTAGGATAAGCTTAGTATTCAGCTTATTTCCTAAGGGTATTGGTCTAAAAATCACAGTATTGCTATAGCAGATGCATGATTACTTTTGCCCCTTTGCCAAGCAGCAGCAGATGTCAGCCCTTGCTGATCAGTTTCGTGTCAGAGGTAAAATCAGTGACATGGGGTTAACGTATTACTACTATAATATGTTTACTTATGAAGTATACATGAGTCCTGGTTCCTTGAACAGAGATGGTCACGAATTGCTCACAGGCAAGTCCCTCTTGCAAACCTCAGGTATGGCACCATTGCCTCATCACCAAGCAGCAGCAGCTTCAGAACTGCCTCTCAATGCTCAGAGGATACTGTTCCTTGTTCCTTCCTGGAAACATCACCGACAGTCCACCCCAACCCCCTGTTCAGAGCTCCTCCTCTAGGATGGAATGGCCACAACGGGACAGCCTGGACATCAACCCTCTTCGTGCAGCTGCGTTACAAAGGAACCTCAGAAAAGGTTCAACTGCCCAGATAAAGGGCGAGTCATTTAGTATAATCTCCCTGACCCAAACAGTCATTGGGTAAGAGTTTCATGCATGTTATGAATTGATGTATAAGCACTCAGGATCACCTTAGCACATCATTACACTTTTGCTAAATTCAACCACTGTTATGTGTGTGTTCACAAGAACGTAATTCAATATCTGATGTAGATATCAATATTTTAATCATGACCGCATTTTAATGGTGACTGCTTTGGTCGCACTGGTAGGAGAGAATATCAGAGTTTTCAGTTTTAGCTTGGAATTTCTTTACTCTTGTGAATTTAAAGTAGGCTCTTCACATAATTTGACCTCAGTATTTTGCAGCCAATCTGCATTAGCAATAATAGCCTGATAGCACCAAGGTGGAGAGTTCAAACGCAGTATCTCTTAAATGGGTACATAACAGTGTAAAAAGAAGACAGCGAAGATTATCTATGGAGTTGGTTGGATGAAATGTTAGGTGCCTCCCCTCAGTAAGGATAAGCATGCCTGACTCAAGGAGAATTTGAAAATCATATAGAAAAAAGAGAAGATATTCTAGGATTCAGATCAGTCTAGCTACACGTGGTAGCATTTCTAAACAACATACAAAGGCACAACAGGATTGGAGAATGAGGTATGGAGGGGGTAAGTACGATTGTTAAAAAAACAAAACAACAACTTTTTTAAAGGTCACCTATATATACACATTAGCACCTACTTAAATAACAGAGGGTCCATTTGCATAAGAGACTAATTTTGATCTTGTTTGTTTAAAGTTAACATTAGGTTCTTGCCCCACCTTACCCTCAACTCAAGATTCCCTCTTTCCTTCCTGTTTCTAGGAAGGACACTATGCCCCCCAGCTGGGGTTGCTCACTCCAGCAAAAGCAGGGGAGGCAGCATCAGCTGCAGGCAACACTGACTCTATGGAGACAAATGACACAGGCTGCTCCTTCAAAGCAAAGCAGAAGACATAAAAGTGATCTATGGGGTCAGCTGAGTAAGATTTTATACCCTTTCCCGCCCGCCCGCCTTCCCCCCCCAAGTTACCTGGGGGACTGGGAGTGTTGAGAAGCACCCTCAGCCCACAAAGAAATGGAAAGCCTTTGGGCGAAGGGGAGGGATGGGCACAGGTCTCTGAAGCACCCTGGGTAGTCCAAACTTCTTACACCTTCAGTCCCTGCTTATTTGTTCTGCTGCTGGAAGCGTGGCTGTCCCTCCTCTTCCGCCCTACCCCTTTTGATGAGGAGGAAGACAGGAGTATCAAATTCCCTGCTCCCCGCAGGAGAGAGAAAGCAGACCCATGTCCTCTTCCCTCTGCTGCAGAGCAAGAGGCCAGTGAGGAAAGTAGGTAGACAACTACAAGAGGCTCTGCAGCAGCAGCTTAGCACGCAGGGCCAACATTTCAGCTTTTCTCAGGGTATGTCTGCTTTGCAATGTAAGCCCAGGGTTAGTGGGAGTCAAGTCAGCTGACCAATGTTAGGTAAACTTGGGCTTGAGCGTCTACACTGCATCTTAACCCTACATAAAAAGACTATTCTCACCTGTGCTTGAACCTAGGGCTCTGGCGTTCACACTGCAGTGAGAGATCCAAGTCGAAGTAACCATATTTTGGATTTCCTAGCCACCCTCCCCGCATCCCGAAATGTGGCCACTATGGCCCTAGGACTGTGGTGCACTGTGCGGAAAACTTTACTGCATGTTACCAGGAAGCAACTCGCTTTGCAAAAGGCTTGATCGGTTCACTCTCCATTGCAAACCCAGGAGGCTCTCCCAACAGTGTGCTTGCAGATCAGTGATCAGGAGTTAATGGTTTAATGCGGACCTGAGCTGCTGCCCTTTGGGTGGGGTAGCTTCCATTTACGATAGAGTGATTGCGGATTGTAGGGATAGAGAGACTAAGGAAGTCCAGCTGACTCCCAGGACCTGAGTCAAGCGAGGCTGTGTCTACACTGCAAAGCAATAGGGCTCAGACCCTGGGTGCCAACTTAAGTCAAGCTCGGATCCTCCAGCCCCGCAGGGTCCTGGGACCCTGAGTCTGAGCCCTGGGTTACTGCAATTGCAGTGTAGACAGAATGGGGTGGGGTGGGGGTCAGGCTGCTACTCAAAGCAAGTAATATAGTTCCTACAGCATCCGATAGTGAAATGGAATACTCTACCATATCCCTTTTATTTAATAAATCTATCAGAATTCTCCAAGCCCTCTTGCATTTTAAACTCTCAGCAGTATTAACCCCAGTGATGATATATTTCATCGGGGCCTTATCCAAAGCCCAATGGAGTCAATTGAAAGACTACAGTGGACTTTACTGGATGTTGGCTCAGGCCCTAAAACATTTGTGGTAGGAGCATAATACACTGATTTGGTCTTTTTTAGTCATAGTTATTTCTATAAGTTAACAATTGCTACTGATGCTTCTAGTACATTTCCAGCCATTATTCTTCAACCACCTTCTGCTTTATTAAATTTTTTGTAAATACATAAATAATATACTAGACATAATCTCACTAATGGGCTGCTACCCTCCAAGATCGATTAACTTTTAAATCAAGGCGCTGATCTCCATTTTCTATTTGACAGTACACACCAGTGCTTTAAATGGTGCAACCCTAAAATTATAGTTGTGACAGACACGGCAATTTCCTGAAACATCCTGGACAAACCATATTGAATACAAGAATGGCCATACTGGGGACATCTAGCCCATTATCCTCTCCCTGACAGTAGCCAGTGCCAGATGCTTCAGAGGGAATGAGCAGAACAAGGCAATTTTGAGTGATCCACCCCGTACCATCCAGTCCCAGCTTCTGTCCCTATTTCCTATCCCTTTCTTAATGGTTCCTAACATTGTTAGCTTTTTTGACTGCCGCTGCACATTGAGCGGGTGTATTCAGAGAACTATCTACAATGACCCCAGATCTTTTTCATGGTTACAGCTAATTTAGACCCCATCATTTTGGATGTATAGTTGGGATTATTTTTTTGCAACACGCATTACTGTGCACTTAACACTGAATTCACCTGCCTTTTTGTTGCCCAGTTACCCAGTTGTGAGATCCCTTTGTAATTCTTCACAGTCAGCTTTGGCCCTAACTATATTGAATAATTTAATATCTGCAAATTTTTCCACCATGCTGTTCACCCACTTTTCCAGATCATTTATGAATATATTGAACACCACAGCTCTCAGTACAGATTGTTGGGGGAACACCCTATTTACCCCCCTCAACTGTGAAAAACCACCATTTATTCCTACCCTTTGTTTCCTATCTTTTAAGCACTTAGTGACCCATGAGAGGACCTTCCCTCTTATCCCATGACAGCTTACTTTGTTTAAGAGCCTTTGGTGAGGGACCTTGTCAAAGTTTTTTGAAAGTTCAAGTACCCTATATCCACTGGATCACCCTGGTCCACGTTTTTGTTGACTCCCTTAAAGAATTCTAAAATATTGATGAAACATGATTTCCCTTTACAAAAGCAGTGTTGACTCTTTCCCAATATATCATTTTCATCTACGTGTCTGATAATTTTGTTCTTTAATATAGTTTCAAACAAACAAACAATTTGCCTGGTACTGAAGTTAGGCTTACTGGCCTGTAATTGCCAGAATTGCCTCCAGACCCTTAATTAAAAATAGGTGTTATATTAGCTACCATCCAGTCATCTGGTAGAGAGGCTGATTTAAGCAATAGGTTATATACCACAATTAGTAGTTCTGCAATTTAATGTTTGAGTTCCTTCAGAACTCTTAGGTGAATACTGTCTGGTGATTCATTACTGTTTAATTTATCAATTTGTTCAAAATCTTCCTCTCGACACCTCAATCTGGGACAGTTCCTCAGATCTACCACCTAAAAAGAATGTACTGGGTGTGCAGATCTCCCCCATATCCTCTGCAGTGAAGTCAGTGAAGACTGAGGCAAAGAATTCATTTAGCTTCTCCGCAATGGCCTTTCTTCCTTGAGTACTCCTTTAGCACCTCTATCGGCCAGTGGCCCCACTGACTATTTGGCAGGTTTCCTGCTTCTGATGTACTTAAAAAAAAAAAAAAGTTGCAGTTAATTTTTTTGTCTAACATGTTGATCTTCAAATTCTTTCATGGCCTGCCTTTTTATACTTTTACTTGAATTAAGTTAAGCCTTAACGAATTAAATTAAACCTTATTGAATTAAGCATTTTAGGAGTTCATATTAAAAATGCAAATATTTATGTATTATTGTGGGACTGTACGCAACATCTCTAGGAGGCAGACATGACTAATGCAAAAGCTGGCAAGCATTATGAGCTTCAAAGGGCTATTTTAGAACAATGGGACACAGGAGGAACTTGTGGATAAACAAATTTTAGTGGGATACCTAGAGAAATACCTGGGGGACGGGAATGCTAATTCCCCACTTCCGGGCCCAACCTATTAAAGCTACATCTTGAGGAAAATACATTGTCTGACGAATTACCTATTCACGGTTTTTAAGAATAAAAGACCCAAACTATAAAAAAAAAAAAAAAAAAAAAAATCACAGATTCATGGGCGTACTTGTTCTGAGCTAACAGCTACTGTGAACTTGTGACCACACAAAAAAATCCTTGGTGCTGTTTAAAGGATAGTACATCTGCCAAAGCCCTTATATAGAGTTTTGGTGATCTGGTAAGCTTATTAGCATGCCTGTAGATTTTTTTTATTATTTTAAAATATTGTCTCGGTAATGCTTTTATTTTAAGAATAAGTGTGCTTACTTAGGAAAAGCTGTGTTGTAACTTAAAGCTATGGGTAATTACACTGTTTACAGCCTCTGAGAAGAAAAACACAATGGGCCTGCTGAGGCAGTCTGACTTGCTGGGGAATTCAGTGTAGGCAGGGAATTGCGTAGTCTGGAAAAATCCTGGTCATGAGGGAAAGAGACATGTGTCTTTACCCAAGACAGGTGACAGCTGCAGAGTCGGAAGCCTGAGAGCATGTGCCCTTATTGGACCACGGGGGGGGGGGGGGGGGGGGGGGGAAAACTGGTGCAGTTGCCCTGAATTGTGACAACAGTCACCTTAAAAGAAAAAAAGTTAATAGCCATTTCAGACACTACTTCTGTCCCAGCCTTCCCGAGTTCCTATGACTATTTCTTATTTTTAATCAAATAGTTTTCTCCCTCCTGGTGCTGCATGAAAGACCTACTCTAATATGATAGCCTGACTACTTTTGGGCCAGTCCTGCAAACACTTATACACATGTGTAACCTTATTCACAAGAGTAATCCCAAGATCAAGAGCTATCTTGCTTATACGGGGGGGGGGGGGGGAGGGGAATGAAACTTTACACAAATTGCTGTCAAATACACAAACTAAAGAAAAGACAGCCTTCTTCCTCTATTTTGGCTACAGTAATTTTAGGTGTTAGAACATTTTGAAACAGAAATTTGAGTTCGGTAACCTTTAATATTCAGGAATCATCTGTCGATGTGGGGCAAGATTGCTGGAACAAGTTTTATAGTGTGGGCGGTGCTGAAAGCAGAAAGCATTATTTTGTTATTACCACTGCCGCACCCCGATGTGGGCTGCACTATAAATAAGATGTGAAGTATCTAAATTGTTTAATATCTTTATCTCTACATTAACAAAGTCACAAGATTTGGTGTCTTAATACCATTGTTTCATTGATATCAAAGAGTATTGTTACTGCTGACAATCTCCCTGCATTACAAAGTTACCAATATTTTGCAGGCCTACAAAGAGAGGAGTGTCAAAACATCCAATTTTATAGATTAAAAAGTGACAGGTTTCAGAGTAGCAGCTGTGTTAGTCTGTATCCGCAAAAAGAACAGGAGTACTTGTGGCACCTTAGAGACCAACAAATTTATTAGAGCATAAGCTTTCGTATGCATCCGAAGAAGTGGGCTGTAGCCCACGAAAGCTTATGCTCTAATAAATTTGTTAGTCTCTAAGGTGCCACAAGTACTCCTGTTCTTTTTATAGATTAAAAAGTTACCTTTGTTTGTTCACCATCAGGGTCTTCCAGCCAGCAATACGGGTCGCATATTTTACACCCATGGTAATCATGTACCTGAATTTAAGAGAGAGACATTTCTTTAACAAACACAAAAGCAAACTTCGTTTTGTTTTGAAATTAGCAAATGATCCACATCAAGATGAAGGCTCTGTGGAACAACAGATCTGGGAAGTAAGAAGCACCACTCGAGTAAACACCCCAGTAATTCCTGGCTCCAAAATGAGCAATATTCTATGGCCAGGAGAATGGTGGCCAAGTCAGTGCAGTCACAGTGAAAGAAAAAGTCAGATGATTATCAGGAGTTATACACACTGCTAGAAGGTACATATAAATCCTATACTCTTTTCATATGGGAAACCAAACCAAACCAACCATCATTTAACATCCTCTTCATGGTCTTGCTCAGCAATCTGAAGACACAATTAAGACGGCCACAAAACCAGTGTTCAACTGGAATTGTGACTTCATTTCACTAGTAACCTTTACAGTCACTCAGTAATTAAAGTTTCCAATTATTTAAGAGTAAGCATGTTTGACTGTAGTTGTTCTATCAGTATTAATGACACCAAGGAAAATTATTTAAGTAGTGGCTTGTCTACATGACAAGTTACTGCATGGCAAGGCAGGGTGTGAATCTAGTTCGGACATTTCAAGTTTTATAATTCACTCAGCTTTAAAAGTAGGAAGTCAAGCTGATCTTTTTGCCAGTATCAACTAAGGCTCCAATTCTGCAAACACTTCTTCTCATGAGGGACGTTAAACACATACCTATGTATTACAGGATTAGGGCCTAAAGTACTGCCTTTTGTGGGACAGGAAGGCGGGGGGAGAACACCAACCAGTTTTAATAGAACCTACATTATTTTTAATGAACATCAGTTTCACCATTTGAACACAGAGGTATTAAGTGTTAGAAATATATGTTCTCAATGTTGATGTACAGAAAGCAAAGTGAGAGTCTTACAGGTGCATCATCATATAAGATGATAAACTTTCTAATTTTCTGCATCTTTCATCATTTAGATTAAGGCCTTAATTTTCCAAGAGAGACTAGAGATTTTGGAGGCCTCAATTTTTGGATGCTAAACTTGAGACCCCTCAAAACGGTCTGATTTTTGGACACACTGAGCACCTGCACTATAGAATTCAGGCCATTTTAAAAGTCTCAAGTTGGTGATCCAAAAACCTGCAATACGCTAGTCACTTTTGGAAAATTTAAATCTCTGTTTTTTCTACATAAATTATATATGTAATTTTTTTAAAAGTTGCCATAAATTTAAGATTTAGTTTAGCTTTTATTTCTTATACCCAAACAATGACATTACTCTTTGGGGAAAATGCCACAAGTGATTCCTTTCTTTATTTGTCCTATGATTATACTAACACAGGGATCGGCAACCTTTGGCATGCGGCCCGGTTTGTTTACCTGCCGCGTCCGCAAGTTCAGCACATCCCTCAGCCCACGCCGCTTCCCGCCACCCCCATTGGCCTGGGATGGTGAACTTGCGGGCCAAACTTGCGGGCCAAACTTGCGGATGCGGCAGGTAAACAAACCGGCCCGGCCCGCCAGGGTACTTACCCAGGGTGCCGATCCCTATACTAACACAACACTGTTACCCTCTGTACTCCTGGGAGAATTCTGCACCAAAAAATTAAAAATTCTGTGCACAATATTTTAAAATTCCATAAAATTCTGCATATTTTACCGAAATAACTAGGGCTGTTGATTAATCGCCGTTAACTCATGCGATTAACTCAAAAAAATTAATCGTGATTAATCGCGCTGTTAAACAACAAAATACCAATTGAAATGTATTAAATATTTTGGATGTATTTCTACATTTTCAAATATATTGAGTTCTATTACAACACAGAATACAAAGTGAGCAGTGCTCACTTTATTTTTTATTACAAATATTTGCACTGTAAAAATGATAAACAAAAATAAATAGTATTTTTCAGTTCACCTCATAGAAGTACTGTAGTGCAATCTCTATCGTGAAAGTGTAACTTACAAATGCTGATTTTTTTTTTTTTGGTTACATAACTGCACTAAAAAACAAAAAAGTGTAAAACGTTAGAGCCTACATGTCCACTCAGTCATACTTCTTATTCTGTCAATTGCGAAGACAAACAAGTTTGTTTACATTGACAGGAGATACTGCTGCCTGCTTCTTATTTACAATGTCACCTGAAAGTGAGAACAGGCATTCGCATGGCACTTTGTAGCCAGCGTTGCAAGGTACACCGCTACCTCGATATAACACGACCCGATATAACACGAATTCGAATATAATGCGGTAAAGCAGTGCTCCGGGGGGGCGGGGCTACGCACTCCAGTGGATCAAAGCAAGTTCAATATAACGCGGTTTCACCTATAACGTGGTAAGATTTTTTGGCTCCTGAGGACAGTGTTGTATCGAGGTAGAGGTGTATTTACATGTCAGATATGCTAAACATTCGTATGGCCCTTCATGCTTCAGCTACCATTCCAGAGGATATGCTTCTATGCTAATGATGCTCGTTAAAAAAATAATGCATTAATTAGATTTGTGACTGAACTCCTTGGGGGAAAATAGTATGTCTCCAGCTCCATGGTTTTACCCGCATTCTGCCATATAGTGCATGTTATAGCAGCCTCGGATGATGACCCAGCACATGTTCATTTTAAGAACACTTTCACTGCAGATTTGACAAAACACAAAGAAGGTACCAATGTGAGATTTCTAAAAATAGCTACAGCACTCAACCCAAGGTTTAAGAATCTGAAGCGCTGTCCAAAACCTGAGAGGAACAAGGTGTGGAGAATACTTTCAGAAGTCTTAAAAGAGCAACACTCAGATGCAGAAACTACAGAACCCGAACCACCAAAAAAGAAAATCAACCCTCTGCTGGTGGTATCTCACTCAGGCTATGTCTACGCTATCGCTGCAAGTTGACCTACGCTACGCAACTCCAGCTACGTGAATAACGTAGCTGGAGTCAATATACCTTAGGTCGAGTTACCGTAGGGTCTACACTGTGGGCGGGTCGACTGGAGAAACTCTCCCGTCGACTTACCTTACTCTTCTCATCGGGGGGGGGGGAGGGGGAAGTAGAGTACAGGAGTCAACTGGAGAATGATCTGCTGTCAATCTGGCGGGTCTTCACTAGACCCACTAAATCGACCGCCGGTGGATTGATCTCAGAACGTCAATCCCGGCTGTAATGTAGACATAGCCTCTGATGATGAAAATGAACATGCGTCCGTCTGCACTGCTTTGGATTGTTATCGAGCAGAAACTGTCATCAGCATGGACGCATGTCCTCTGGAATGATGGTTGAAGATGAAGGGACACATGAATCATTAGCACATCTGGCACATAAATATCTTGCGACACCGGCTACAATGGTGCCATGAGAATGCCTGTTCTCACTTTCAGGTGACACTGTAAACAAGAAGAGGGTAGCATTATCTCCTGCAAATTGTAACCAAACTTGTTTGTCTGAGCGACTGGCTGAAGTAGGACTGAGTGGACTTGTAGGCTCTAAAGTTTAACATTGTTTTATTTTTGAATGCAGTTATTTTTTGCACATAATTCTACATTTGTAAGTTCAACTTTCATGATAAAGAGATTGCACTACAGTACTTGTATGAAGTGAATTGAAAAATACTATTTATTTTGTTTTTTACAGTGTAAATATTTGTAATCAAAAATAAATATAAAGTGAGCAAGGTACACTTTGTATTCTGTGTTGTAATTGAAATCAATATATTTGAAAATGTAGAAAACATCCAAAAATATTTAAATAAATGGTATTCTATTATTGTTTAATAGCAAGATTAATCATGATTACATTTTTTAATCGCTTGACAGCCCTATAAATAACACAATATAATCACACTCCTGCTGTCAGCACCAGCAGCACAGGGGAACATTAATCTGGATAATTCTGCATTGCACAGTGGTGCAGAATTCCAGTAGGAGCACCTCTTTAGTTCTATAAAACTAAAACAAAACGTAAGTACCATTTACTGGACAAAGATTATACTTTTATTTATCAAGGGTGTGAAATCTAAAGCATTACTGCCTGCTTAGCTGAAAAAAAAAATAGTGAGGGTTGTGAGAAAACATTTTCAAGTTTGGGATGAAGCTCACAGTTCAGAACTGTTAAGTACACATGTTGCTGACAAGATTTGCCTTTCACTGACACCAGTGCTACAAACCGCACCACATCATACAATACTGACAGCGATTAGCAACAAAAATAATAAGCACAATTTTATAACATCATGCTAACAAAGTTTCCTGAAAGAAAACAAAAACAAAGGAAAGACCCTTGTCCAGCTGGCTCAGATAGGGTGACCAGATGCCCCGATTTTACAGGGACAGTCCCAATGTTTGGGTCCTTTTCTTATATAGGCTACTATTGCCCCCCACCCCATCCCAATTTTTCACATTTGCTGTCTGGTCATCCTAGGCTCAAAGCAAGCACTGCTAACTAGCATATCAGGCAGGTCACTTAGCCTCTCACTGAAGGGAGAGCCTCAATATCTACATCTGTAAAATGGGGTTGCTAATACTCTCCTAACTGATAGGGTGGGGAGGGGACATTCCGGTTTACACAGCATTTGGGGCTCCCCAGCTGGAAGGCCCTACCGGAGTGGCCGAAAACACAGCGCACTGCCCCTCCACCTAACCCCAAGGGAATGCCATTTCCTCAGCCTGTGCCCCGCTCCCCTCTGCGGGCAACAGCGGCAGAGACAGTCCCAGCCCTACCTTGTCAGTTCCCAGCACGCCCGGCAGGCGCAGAGCCGGGGCCGGCCGGGAGCAGGGCCCCACGTGCCGGGCAGGGGCTGGGCAGCTGCTCGGGAGCAACCCGGGGGTGCCACCCGCCCATTGCAGACAAAGGCGGCGGGGTCAGGGCTGTACTCACCGCAGCCTCGTCGCGATAGGCCTCCGGGTACTGGAAGCTCTGCATGGTGCGCGGGCGCCACGGGCCGGGCGGGCGGCGAGAGGGGCTAGCTCGGCGCTGGCTCTGCAGGCGGAAGCAGGCGTGGAGCCGCGCTCAGGTGGAGCCGGCAGCCAAGACCCTCCCACCCGACAAGAAGCGGCTGCGCTGGCACCGCTGCGCGCAGCCAAGAGGGCTGAGTGTGCCGGGGAGCCGGCAGCGCAGCGAGCACAGCGCCCTCTGCAGGGAAGAGGCTGCACCGGTCCCCCCCGCCGCGGCTCGCTCGAGGGGCTGCGGGGACATTGCCCGCTTGGTGGCGCTGTGGCATCCTGGTGCAGAGCTCCGCCCGCTGCTCCTCCGGTGGGCAGTGCACCGAGTGAGGCCGGAGGCGGGGATGTGCGCCCACCGCAGAGAGCGGGAAGAGAGAACGCTAGTGGCCATGTCCTGCCCAGCTCCCCAGAGTGCCAGCCGGGAGCAGCCCCTGTACACAGCAGAAGATGCTGGGAGGGAAGGACAAAAACACTGACCCCTTCTTTCCCTTCCAGCATGTAGCCGGGGGTGGAGCTGCACGTGCACCAAGCACCTGAGAGCTTGTCTCCACATGAGCTGTTCCGGAATAGCTCCCAAGTGTGGACACCACACCCGGAATAACCGTGGGGTTTTTTGTTTGTTTCAAATTAGTTTGAGTGATTTGGAAGTGGATAGAACTAAACCAGAACAAGGCACTGGTATTCCAGAATAGGAGAGTCCACATATGGGGTTATGAAAGCTGGCCCCCTTTAAATTCACACCCTAACTTATTCTAGGGTTACCATATTTCAGCAAGCAAAAAAGAGGACGGGAGGAGCCCCGCCCTAGCCCCGCCCCCGTCCTGCCCTAGCCCCGCCCCTGCCCC
>NW_020664393.1:8234355-8294097 GCF_002925995.2 Terrapene triunguis | reverse complement strand
TAGTGAGGTTACTTTTGAAAGTCAGCACCAAAGACAGAAGCTAAATTTTCTCTGCTGTTTGTTCTCTGGTCTTTTTCGTGTGTTTGTCTTGTTTTGTCTTAAAGAAAACAGGATCAGAGTTCAGCAACCATGGCAATAATAGTTCTATGCTAGCTAAACGAAGAGTGTGTTCCCTGCTGATTCGCTTCTTCTTGTGGCTCTGCAAATACCGGAGGATTGTGTGTCCTGTGCTTTCAATGCTTATGACAATAGTGCAGAGCAATGTCCAGGTTTCTGTCAGAGATGGTGGACAGCAAGGAGGACTCTGCTGGTTCATAGGATTTTTATGAAAATTATGGGACAGATGACATTATGGGACAGAGAAAATTGCATGCTGTGAAGTTGACCTCTAGCTCTCAGTCACCCTGTGCGACTTGTTTCTGCCCCACTATGCATTGCCAAAACTTCCCAAAAGACAGTGTGCTGGATGGTGGTGGGTTACACACTGGGATCTCTACCCATGGTGTGCCACACTGTGCATCAACACAAGCACTCCTGGGAAGAATGAGCAGTGCCGATGCAAGGAGCCAAGTATGCATTCGCACAAACTATACACTAACTGCAGCTGCTTTATGCCACTCACAGCATCAGCCATGGTGCGTGTGGCACCAGAGAAATGGAATTGAGGAGGGAATTGCTTGGTTAAATAAAACTTTAGCTGGCATAGTCAGCTGGGCAGTTGCACACAAAAATGGAGAGCTGCTAGGTGTGTTTGCCAAGACGGGCAATCAGGAAAAGGTATTTCAAAAATTCACAGGGGTTTAAAGGAGAGAGGGGGCTTCTAGTCTCCATGACCCCTGGGCAGTGTGGCGCTCACAATTGCAATTACAGTGGTCAGTGTTGGGCCTTGCGGATCAGCTGCTAGAGGACTGTTAGGGTTGAAATAGGTAACACAATGTCTACACTAGCTTTGAGTCGACTTCAGTATGTTGACCATGGCTCAATGCTACTGGGGGGCAGGAGGAGGGGTGGCTTTACTGCATCACTGTAACTGGACACTTACATCAATGGGAGACAAATTTAAGTGTAGACACATGTCACAACTAGGTGGACACAAAGTGGCTTACGTGGACCTAACTTTGTAGTGTAGATCAGGCCTCAGGGTTGTAGCAGTAAACAAGGGTGTTGCCTAGTGGATAGAACACTGGGCTGAGATTTAGGAGATGTGGGTTTTATTCCCTTCTGGGTGATCTTAGGCAAATCACTCCATCTCTGTTTCCCCTGGACGATAAGGAAGCTGACCACCTTTGTAAAGTGCTTTGAGATCTACTAACAAAATATGATAAATAGAAGAGCTAGATATTATTATTATTTTCTGTTGGGCCTGAAACCCCTTTATCAACACAACAGTTCCTGCAAGATGGTTCCTGAGTTTTTAAATGGAAGACAATACTCTGTGTTAGTGGGTGAAGGAAGGTTCTTTTCCTTTTCTTCAAAAAAGGTTTTTAACCGCTGAAGGTCAAACACTGCATGTGGTTTATACTCTCCACTGCACTCCCATATTAGTACTAGTTTGTTCATTTCAAAAACATATTTTGGTTCATTGTGTTCTTTTTAATAATTATATTTCTGGCTATCATACAGTCATTAGCTACATTCTTTCAACTTACTCAGCATATCCACACTGACTCACTTCCAGTAGTATATTGACTCAGTAGGAAATGACCTCATTGCTTCTGTAAAGAAAAATGTGAAAAAAAATCCTGTGAATTCAGTTTTTACCTTCCCTTTTCACCTTTTCCCCACCTCATTTGATCATTATGACTTAATAACTTGAAACTTTTCTGTTCCCAAGCCAGATGTCAACTTTCTACCCTCACTCTTGCTTTCCTCAACTTTTGTGTTTTTTCGTTATTGCAAAACACAGATCCTGCTCTTCAGATATTTACCAACAGGTGGCAGCAAAACCTCAATCTTTCACATTCTCACAAATACCACCTAAATGTAAAGCTTCTTATCTGTATCAGGGTTTGCTGAATTATTTGAAATTTATCTAATAATATCAGGAAAATGTTGTTTGGGGGAAATATGCCTCTGAAAATATATACTATAGTGGGTTAATTTTTCAAAAATGCCTAAATGAGTTATGAGCCCAAATCCCATTGTTTTTCAATGAGACTTAAGCTCCTAAATCAGGGGTAGGCAACCTATGGCACGCATGCTGAAGGCGGCACGCGAGCTGATTTTCAGTGGCACTCACACTGCCCGGGTCCTGGCCACCGGTCCAGGGGGATCTGCATTTTAATTTAATTTTAAATGAAGCTTCTTAAACATTTTCTAAACCTTATTTACTTTACATACAACAATAGTTTAGTTATATATTATAGACTTATAGAAAGAGACCTTCTAAAAATATTAAAATGTATTACTGGCACGTGAAAGCTTAAATTAGAGTGAATAAATGAAGACTCACACCACTTCTGAAAGGTTACTGACCCCTGTCCTAAATCATGTTTACCCACTATATACATTTTAGATTTTATTAGTATTTAAATCATTTATGGATAATTGATAGCTTGCATGGCTGTAGAGATGAAATATGAAATTCATATATCTATATATGTCTTTAGTATTGTATAATACAACAGCATATTAAATAAATATTATTTGGTACACAAAACTCCCCAATAATATCAATTGTTTAAAAATGGAAGTAATTGCTAAAATAATGTTTAGTTCTTTTTACTTTAACTTGCTGCTTGTTTAGACTCAGAAATTACTGAAGTTCTATGAGCAAAATACTTTTCTAAAACTCTCAGAAAGAAATTATCCAGTCAAATGATTCAAACACATATTTTTATTTTGTAATAGATTAAATTAAAAAGAAATGTTTCTCTTTAAAAAAAAGTGCTCATACTTAGTAATTGCTACACTGGATCAGACTCATGGTCCATCTAATCTCTGTGTCTGACAGTGGTCAGCACTATATGCTTCCAAGGAAGGTGGGGAGAGCCTCAAAGTAAGTAGTAGGATAAACTGTCCCTCAGAAAAATCTGCTCCTAAAGCAGGAGACTGGCTTAACCCTTGAATGATGAGGTTTTATATCTTTTCCAAAACTTGATTTTTAGTATTTAATAGAATAACTTTGGATAGTTTTGTTGTCCATATAGATCAAATGTGGAACTTCCATCACCCTGTGAAGTGCTTATGGTTTGTCTACACACAGAAGTTGCGCTGGTTTAACTTAAATTGGTTAAAAAAACAATTTCATTAAACTGGTTCAAACTTGTTGGCATCTTATATCAATTTAGTTTGCACACAGGTACAAGCTAAGGCAATATGAACCAAGTTTAAATTGATATAAAAATATCCACACAAAAAGTTGTACCAGTTTAACTAAATTGGTTTAGAAACATACTTTTAGTTAAAGTGGTGAAACTTTTTGTGTAGACAAGGCCTAACCTGTTCCCTTTCTTTTACAATGAAATATAGGATATTCTTTCAACAAGAAAATAGTCTAGGGCCTGATCTGGCAAGAAACTTACAACCAGATTTTCAAAAGTGGCCTCTAAATTTGGTCCTTCAATTTTTAACTGCCTAACTCTACCAGACTTGGGCACTGAAAAATACAGGTGCCAAAAACTAGAGGCCATTTATGAAAAATTGGGCCTCAGTGCCTCTGAGGAGATGCTGAACACTCTCAGCTCCCTCTGAAAAATTCAGTGTGGTTGCGCACAATTGTTACTTCCCATGAAAAGCCCAGCACTTTGCTGGACTGGTCCCTCAATATATGTATGCCATTAGATCAATTATACTTCCTGCAGCATTTCTGGAAACTTATCCCACTCTAATACAAAGCAGTACTTTTTTAAACCTCTAAATAGTTTAATTCAGCTATGACATCATAAACAAAATACACATTTTCTGCTCTTCTAAAGAAAATTATTGCAGAGCAGCTGGAACTGTTTATATTATGTTGCTCTGTAGTGTCTTACACTGCATCTGGCCTGACACATAGCCGGCAATGGGAGTCTTTTCATTGACTTAAGTGGTGTTTGGATCACACCCTAGCTCAGCAAAAATCACTCTGTAAAAACAAGAATATGTCTGTAAACAATAAATTATTCTTTTCTATAGAAATATATACAGAACAAAAATATTAAAGGGAGTACAGATGTGTGTTTATTTTTACATATGTTTGCTATTATTTTTGCTTTACTCTATTCTTTTTGTTGTACATTGCAAAAATACTTTATATACAAATTTCTATCTTCAAACATCAATATCTACAAAAATAACCTTTTTATTGAAGATGATCATACTATGAATAGCTTTTAAATGTGCAGTCCTTGGAAATGTAGATAAGTGTGAATGGGAGGGGAGTGTTCTTTTCAATCTTCAAAAGCTAACAATAAACATTTAGTTGTTCTGGATGAAATCCAAGAAGTTTTGCCATCGAGTTCAATGGGGCCAGAATTTCTTAGCAGGCAACATAGAAATCAACTTTCTTTTCACAAGCTATGACTTGTTGACAGAGTCTGGAATATACTAAATATAGGAAAATTGATATATTTTCCTGGGAAATAAAAACAATTTTCTCTCTTTGCTTTGTCTTGTTTACAAGAGTTCTCAGCATGAAAGATCTTTTTCAGGAAGTCATTGTGTAATTTTATATGTTGCATATATACACACTTTGCTTGCATTTATCAAATTCTTAGAAATGGATAAATGTCTTCTATTATATACATACATTATGACAACACCCCATTCTACCACCACATGCTTGATTTTGCATTATAATTTCATAGAATGTCCCAGATTTCTGTAAGAAGAGTAGACACTTTTGAGTAAAAAACAACAGAAAAGCCATCCCAAGCTCAACTTGTATGAGTGTCAACTGAATGTCTCTGAGAAGAACGTCTTAACATAAAAAAACGCCCAAAACCAAACCAACCAACTAAACTAATAAAAAACCCAACCCAACCCAGCACAGTTCAGAGATTGTTGAATCAGTAAAGCTGATATGCTACATCAAGAAATGTGCTAGGATTTTGCATGTTAAATTTCTCTACCCGCTTTTTAAAACAATTTATTTTAAATATTATCATTGGCATTTCATAAGGGAGAAAATGATAAGAAGGAGACAAGAATTTCAGTTCCAAAATAAATATCTGAATAGGTATATTAAGAAAAATAAGGTAACCACAGAATAAAAATAGTGCATGCATAAAGAATTCAAAATTGATTTTTATAGGTTTGGATAATTTCTATAGTGTTTGATTCTCTTCTAAATGAACATAATCTAAACACAATTAGTAATTAAATTAGAAATGTCCAATATTTTTATAATTGAATTTGACATTAATTATATTAATAATTATTCATTAATTATGATTTATTATTGCAGTGTCCACAAGTCAGGGCCAGCCTTAGGAAAAATGGTGCCTTGGGCTAACTTGTATTTTGGCATCCCTGGCCCCTGCTGCCTCCCCAGATTCATCCCCATTACCTCTGTTCCCAACTGCCTCCCCCGGTCCTTCACCTTCTCCATCCCGTCTGTCCCCCATTCCCTCCCCAGGCTTCCTACCTCCCTCATGGCCCCCAGGACCTGCTGCATCCCCACCCGTTGCTCCAAGCTCCCTTCCACAGCCTTGCACTCCAGGCCAGCCTGCTCTTTGCCGCTTGACCATGGTGCCTTCGGTGTGGCTAGATAGGAAAGGCCGTATTTTAGAGATGTTATGAAAAAAGAATCTTCACAGTTTAGACATAGCCTTGATGTGAGAACATAGAGAGGCCTCTGAGTTGAAGATGATGCCCAGGTTATGGACCTGAGTGACAGGCCGGATGGTGGTGTTGCCCACAGCATTTAAGAAAGGAGGTAGTGGGGAGTGCTTGGGGTGAAGATTAAAAGCTCTGTTTTAGCCATGTGGAGCTTGAACTGATGGCTAGACATCCACAAGGAGATGATGTCAGAGAGACAGACTGAGATTTTAATTTGAACAGAAGGAGACAGCTCTGGAACAGAGAGATAGATCTGTGAGTCATCGGTAGTAAGATGGTAGTTGAATATATGATTGCAGATCAGATTACCCTGAGATTACCCCCAATATAAGGTGTAGAGGGAGACAGGAAGAGGACCAAGAAGGATCTCCCACAGAAAGTTGGAGAGGGCATGGAGACATTATTTTCCTATTCTAGAGTGTCATTCATTGTTAATAAAAGCTAATTAATTTTAAATGGTTAGCATTTAAACTAATTAAATCCCCACATGATTTACTAAATTTGTTACCTCTTATGGATATGAATTTTATGCTTCTGAAGACATAGTAAACTTGCTGAAATCCAATGCCACTTATGCATTTTTTTAAAGCAGACAATTGGTAGTGATTGCCTTACTATGGGACTGTGGAATTTCTCCTGCATAAAAATTGCAGGATGTGTTGGATACTAGAACAGCCCGATTGTTTTTAATTTTTTAAATTTTAATGTTATTTTCACAATTTTTAAATATTTTTATTTATTTATTTTTACTATCTTCACAGCTGGTGGAAATAATTTTGGAGGAAAATTTCGTATTTCAACCAAATGATTGATATATATATGTTATTAGCTTTATTAGGTGATTTTGAACTGGCAGGTGTGAAACTGCACTCCATAAAGTGGAAACTCTTTTTGGCAAAAATCAGTACTTGGTCCTGCTAGTGAAGGCAGGGGGCTGGACTCGATGACCCTTCGGGGTCCTTTCCAGCTCTATGAGATATGTATATCTCCATAATTTAAAAAAAGACTGACACAGTTCAAGGCTCCTCAGACTGGATTGTGCCCATTTGCAGAAATACCCATGACAGAGTTCAGGGGGAGGAAAACTCCACAAGAGGCAATTCCACAGAATTTCACCCAAATCATTGAGGGAGAAAGTGCTACCCTTAAACCCTAAGCATCCCAAAGGGAATGTCAGAAGGCACAGGGCAATCAGTGCCTCTCTGCTAGCTTTGAGAATTCAACAACCATGTCTGTTCCCTGACAGCACAGCTCCAATGGAAACTGATAACAGGATCATGACAAATATATTATAGTAAATAAAATTACTTTGAAGCAGAATTTGAGGTTTTGATTCTTCACTCTGAGCCAGTTGTGATTCAGGGCCGCCCATCCCCCTTTCCCTCTGCCCCAAGTTAGGGCTGAACAGGGACACCCCAATTTACACCACTTAAGTAAAGGTCCTTCAGCAGGAAAGTTAACTGGTATCAAAAGTTTCTCTGAAGTATAAAGGAATTTGTTTAGCCTTGAAAACACTAGCACTTTCCATACTATCAGTTAACTGTGGCTTAATAAAATGTGTATATGTCTAAAACATACATCCAAAAGGGCTAGAGGAGCATTTTCAAGATAATCCTATTTAAAGAAATTGTCCTTTGAAGTGTAACAAATATCAGGTGGGTTATTAGAACTGAAATATTTTTAAAAATCTAATTCTATACTTTTTAGGAAGGTTTAAAACTAAAAAAAATGTTTTATTGAAATACATTTTGAAAATCAATAAATACATCCTAACAAATTCTTGGTTCTTTCTTTCTTTTTTTAGTTTGAATTTCAGAGCTAAACTATTTGGGAGTTTTCTTATAAGAGACACATTCTGGAGAAATGAATCAGTGATTAGATCGCTCCCTCCTTCAAAAAGTATGAGGAAATAAAATCCCATAATTTCACATCCTCCAAAATTTTGGCGTCAGATTTGAATGGAGCCTAATCAACAGCCTGAAACAATTGGTGCTTCCCAAAGATTATCAGAGCTGGAGGGCAGAGAAAAGGAAATCATGGGCCACCTCCTCAGATGATGTACATCAGCGTAGTTCAGTGGAGGAGCTGGTCCTCCTGAGTGTTTGAATTGGTTTTTGTTTGTCAATGTTACTACTTAATCAGAACCTATATTTTTCCATTTTATAATCTCAGAGCACTGATATCAAATTTTCCATCTGTGCAACACTCAATTTCTTTATGATAATCCAGTGCATCATCATCATCATTAGTACCATGTTAAATGAGATATTGTCATACCAGCAGAAAGACACATAAAAAAGAAACAAGAAGAGAAGATAGTGAAGTATGGAGAACTCCGCCACGAAGTGGCATGATTACAGAAAACTAGAACAAAAGAGAGCTCAGTGATTATTGGACCACTCAGACTGATCCATGAGGGTGTATGAGCCACTCAAGAACACATTCGGCGTGCCAGACATCATGATCAGTGACCTCCAAAAGACATTGCTCTTAGGCACTGCAAGAATTTTAAGGAGCAAGTGCAGTTGAGCACCTAAAATGTAAGAATTCTGTGGAGGGTTTAACAAAACTCCTGATTACCCAACTCAAGGGAGACAGTTGGTGATCCAGATTTATTAGTGACTCATAAGGATAAAGTTTAGACAGTAGCTTTTCCCTTTTTATGCTTAAAGATCTTGTATGTAGTGAAGGCTATTTTTTTTTATAATTATTCCCATACTGTAATACTGAGGGATAATAATAATAATAAAATAATAATAATTAATAATAAATATATCTCATTTTCATATTTTAAAGGAAACATGCAAGTACTATACATTGGGGGCTATATCTCCTACTTTTCCAGGGGGATGATCTTGGTTATCTAGTAGGTCTTTTCCATCTCTACTTATGATGTTGCTAATGCTGTAGACAGCCTTTCACTGAATTCATTCATTACTTCTCTTCAAATTTTTCATTTTTTCTTATCAAAAACTTCAAGAAATGATAAAATCTTTTAGGGGAATTTTTTTCGGGTCACCTGAGTTTTTTGTCTTATTACCAAGTTTCCAAACATCAATTTTCACCATTTAATTAAGTATGCATGCTAAAAGGCAAGAGATGTTCAGAGTTAGGGTCTGTTTGCTAACTTTATTTGTGTCCTTGCTGTTGTGAATTTCACAATATTTACTAAGGTATAAAGTGTAATAGTTGTTACCACACCAAGTCAGACTTGCAAAATATCTTGATTTGTTTAAAGATAAGCATGTTATCTAAACCTCATTAGCAATAAAGAGATCCTATAAAGAAATGTACCTTTCTCTTGTGTAATGTTACCTGGATTTTCTTTCTCTCTGGTAAGATGACTGCATTGAATTTCATGTACAATACAAAGCTGTCAGCTTCTGGATGCTGTTACCACAAACAGAACTATGACTTATGTGAGGAGATACATTTTCACCAAGCTCCTGATAATTTTATGGAGAGCTGTTTTGAATGAATTGAAAAGGTTACTGCATGTTTAGGGCTTCTGCAGAGGATTGGCGAATTGAGTTTGAATTTGGCAAGCTCAGTCAACGCACATCTGGGCACCAAGCAGTGAGGAGAGAGAATAGGGTTGGTTTAAGTCTCCATCTTCTGGCAAAGTTTCATAAAGTTCAGTACCCATACCCCTTACGCCCACTTAAGAAAGCAAACTGGTCTTCTAACTTCAGGATAATGCACCTAACAATCTAATTTCCTGTAGGGTGCTAAAAATAAACAAAGAGAGTCCCCTTCTTCCTGGCAATGGAAATGAACTGGTAATCCCTCTTTTCCAAGGGAAAATAAACAGAATTGGTCCATTCGTTCCAAGCATATATCAAGAGAATATTGCGTTCTCTTACTGGCAAAGTGCACATCTTTTACTGTGTTAAAATAACGCCTCTCCTCTCAGAGGGCTCAAGCTCTTGTAGGGCTGCCTGGTGGGCATATCAGGCTATACACTGTGGGTAAGTCATTAAAATGGAACAGATTGCTTCTCCCAGTGTGCCATTCCTACTCTCCAGGCCAGTGTTAAGCGGAGTTGAGGTTCTGCCTCTTCTCCCCTCTTTCTGAATAATTTGGTCCTTTGTGAGAACAAGGATGAGCAGTCCCTGATCAGAGGAACTGCTATTATGATCATTCCTTGTTCTAGGCCATATAAAGGATGATTATGTGGCCTCCTGTTCCCATGCAGCCACACAAGGGACTATCACAGTCTGGCCCTGAATGCAAGGGCAGCGAACAGACACACATCTATGCAGAGACTACATGCACAGATACCACAGTGATGAAGGTAGCAAAATACTCTCCAGTGCTTTTACTCCCCTGAGCCATGGTTTTCCCTGCCACCCACTTGGAACGTGCCTTCATCGCAAAGTTAACTCAAGTGATTGGCACCTGGATCTGAGAACCCACATTCACCTAGCTTACATGTGAGCAACCACACTGCAAAAACCACACTCAAGTTATTGTGTTTTGTTTTACCCATGTGCAGCACTAGGACTTCTGGGAGCACATCACATGGTTCTTGGTGCTGCAGTAAACTGGGTCACTCTATGATTCTTTCCCAGTGAATTGTGGGATAACTTGTCTGTCTTTCTGGGCACTTGGGGGGAATTGTGGGAAGCTAGCCCAGCTAGCCCAGATTGAAAGCACCGCCAAACTTGGGTGAGAAGGTTTTGTGTATGGACAGGAGGTGGGTTAGGGGCAACACCTAGTAAGAGCCTCAGTTAACTCTGCAGGGCAGACATACCCTTGGAAAGGTGTGCACTACTTGTACCGCTAATCTTTCTGCTCACTGAAGTGCAAGCACCAAACATCTGTCTATCTGGGCATTTGTACTGCAGCCACTGTCATGGTATCATGTGCCTGGCCCCTCCATAGAGATACAAAGGAAGATCACTCTCCTTGCACTCTGTTCTCTTTCCCCACCCCAAATGCTTTGCACACCTGGCCCTGCACATTCAGCATTTCCTTCAGATACAGTGTGAAGATCTCATTCTTGGTTTGCTTTACCTCCTTATCATGAACTCAGGAGTTAGTGTTATGCAAAGTTAAAATCTGTTGAAAGCAAGGGTATTTGACCCTGACCACAACCTGCTGAGCCTTTAGCAAACAATTGAGACATTCTATGTGTGGTTAAAACAGCTCTCTCCTAAATTTGACAGCAAACCCAAGAATCAAGCTGAATGTTTTAATTAGGGATATAAATAAGAATCAATACAAACCATTGCCCAAGGGATGAGCCAAAACATTTTTAAGGTTCAATGAAAGTTTAATAATCTCTGTAGTTTTTGAATCGGGATCTATCAGGGGCATATTAGGAGTTGGGAACACAGCATCGCTTTGAAACTTTGTGTGTGTGTGAGAGGTGGGAATGTTCTCAGTTTGGGTGTCCATTTGTGTACAATTTTGCTGTGTGCATGTTTTGTGTTGAGGTAGGGTACTATTATCATCTTCATAGCAAGGATAATTTTTACCCAATTCCAGAGTGCTTTTGTGGAACTCCAGGGGAACTCTAATGGTTCAGCACCAATGGTGGGGTGAACCCAGTTTTGCTGATATCTGTATGCCTTAGAACTTCAAGTGCCTGTTACATAGTTTGAAAGGAAAAAAGAATGGGCTAAATTTAAGCTTGGTGTTAAAGTCAATACTGGGCCAGATCCTCAGCACATGAAATCAGAATAGCTCCATTTAAGGCAATGGAGTTACGCAAATACGTATCAATTTAGGATCTGGACCAATTAGCTATACCAGAGATAAACTTGTTCCAATGCATTTTGATTGAAATTTAGTTCTAACAAGACAACCTGACAACCTGAACAGCTCCATTTCTGTTTACCACCTATTAAAAGCTGATATGTTTTCAGCAGAGCAAAAACTTATCAAGATTTAATAAATAAATAACTACTTGCTTGACAGATTTTGTGAATAACCTACAAAATATTTTATGTTATATGATCCTGCATAAACTAACTGAATTTAGAGCTATATTTTCAGGGTTTAATAATTCCATGTACTATAAATATACATATATAATTGTTTGTGGTTTTATTATTTATAAAATATTCCAAATTAATTTCTCTATGTTAATAGCTACATCTGTCTGGGTATTACTGCATAATAAATCACATTGTAGCAGGTCAATTATTGACAATAACTAATTTTTGTTAAAGCTAATATGCACGAAGCCAGCACAATGAATGGAAATTTTATAAGATCATGGAAGGCGACCGTATCTGCACAGTTTCCCAGGTGATGTAGAATTATGAAGAGTTCATTTCTTGGGGTTTGTAGATTGACTGTTACTTATTAACTAGTGACCAACTGATAACTCTATGGACAGAGTCCATTTTTTCTATAGAATATAGCCTCATTTGTCCAGTGCATGAGGTTTTATGGCCTGCTTCAAAATGTATGTACATCGTGTTGTCCTTGCAAATTACTTCTCATGCAGAAATTATAGAAAGCAAACAAAATCTTTGACTTTCCAAAGGACAAAACAAATTGTCTGAGTAATGGATTCTCAAGTAATTAAAATGAAGGTTTACACGAGGGCTAAAACTGTTTTCAATAATGGCTCAGGGGAGCCTGTTACTGTACTACTATCAATAGCAGTTGTTCAAATCTGACTATGAGAAAGAGGATTTAGAGCCAATCCTAGCTAGCTAGCTAATCTAAGGGTTTTATCTGACCGACCAACACTGAAGTATCTGAGTGCGATCTATATGAAATCAATAGCAATAGTGAAGTCCCTAGAGGACTTCATGGAGTCTCTGCCACTTCTTCCATTATGGGGTCAGAGCTCTTCTTAGAGTAGTTTGTTCATTTGGTTTGGTTTGGTAGGGGGTAGTGGTTGAAGGGAGTTATCAGCGTTCTGAAGGCCATATGTCCACTACAGACCCTATGCTGGTCTAGGTGTGTCAATGTAACCCCCTACTGTAGATGCAGCATATGCCAACAGAAAGAGTTCTTCTGCCGGCATATTACCACCACCTCCTTGAATGATGTTAGCTAAGCCAGCACAAGCACACTTTTATTGACCTAACTGCATCTACACTGAGGGTTTTGTCCGCATTTCTGTGTTGGCTAGGGGTGTGTGATTTTTTCACACTCCTAGCTGACATAGCTATGTCAGCAAAACTTTGTAGTGTAGACAAGGAACATTATTCTTATGATGGAAAGACTTTTATAAAGAGGATAAATCCTTCATTTGAAATTTTATACAGAGTTCTCTTATGATAATCTCAGCTAGCTACTGAAGTCAAAAGAACATAATAATGTTTCTTGCAAAGGAAAAAGAATAACTTCAATATATCTTGGCATCATTCTCTCTCAGGCTAGCTCATATACAGTACTGTCCAGTACTGTATATAAGCTATAACTCAGTACATATGGCTGTTGTACTAGCAAAATTTAACTCCACAGCTTTGTAAAGTACTTTGTGATCCCTGAGTAAGAGAGTTGTTGAAATAAAATACTACTTAAATCTGCTGATGGAAAAATGCATTGCCCATTAACAAGTGCTTAATTTGATTTGTTCACTCGCAGCTTTAATAAATATGTTTACTGAAAAAAAACTGTTAAAATATTTTATAGTGTATGCCTTGAGATATAATATAGAGTTCATTATCTCTTTTGTGCCATCTTTCTGTAAATAGCCATTCCATCAAGGAGTGTAAACTGGAACATCTGAAATGTTAAACACAGAAAGTACTGTAAATACCAAGATGAAGTTGGTGCTGAAGGGTATATTCTAGAACTCATCGACATATTTTTGATGGAACACACAGTTTTCCATTGCCAGTGAAGTTTTGTCAAAATCAAAACATTTCAAAGGAATGTGTAGATTTAAGGTTTTTTTCCAGAAAAATTTCTTAATGAATCATTTTGACTTTATCATTTTGTTTCAACTTTAGTGTTTCAATTAATTTAGTTTAGACTTTTATATTATAGTAAAATATCAATGTTATTGTATTACATGTGCATATTCTGTTTAATATGATATTTTATTTTAAATTTTATATCGTTATAATATTTTGACATTATCAAAATGAAACGCTTCAAAGTTTCCAAATTTTTTTTAATTTGCATTCTGTGAGAAATTTTGAAGTTTAGACTTTTCGTTCCAATTCAAAATGAAATCAAATGTCAAAATGTCAGAATTTACTGCAGAATGAAAACTCTGTTTCTTTGACCAACTCTATTAGTTTTCATAGAATTTATTTTTTAAAAGTTTAAAAGGTTTTTAAAAGGTATTTGGAAAATGCTGGCTTTTTTACTGACATGAGGCACCCAACTTCTTGTTTGATATTGTACAAAGTCTCTTTGTGTATTTTAATTCATTATTCAGTTGAAGCAAAACAATTATGCATTTATTTCTTTAAAGAAAATTTACATATTAGAGAAGGCAAAATTTTTCTTTTTGTTTTGTTGTTGCTGTTTTGGAGATGTTCATCAGAAAATGCAGAAAACAAAATGGTGTCCCGACCCTTAATAAATAGGTACTAAGAACTCCAGCCCATTGAGGGTTTGGCATCTTCAGTAATGCTTGAACTATCTTGTCTCCACTGAGTTCCCTTTCAACAATGAGCTCTATGCCTGGCTGCCTTTTTGGGAAGTTGTCTTTGTATATTTTACAGTGGTGTCCCTAAAATAATACAAAAATGATCACTGTATGATATATTTGATGGGAAATAAACACCAGAGTAGTCTTTTTCATATTATTTTACTACAAGTTCATACAGCAGCGCATACTGTCTCCAGCTGCACTATCTTTAGATTGTAACATTAAGTTTTGAGCTGAAATAAGCTTCTACCATCAGATGCAAAGGAGCTTTCTGAAAAAAATCAACTAGGGCCTGATCCAAAGCCCATTCAAGCCAATAGAAGTCTTTTCATGGACTTCAATAGACTGATACCACATAAGGTGCATCACAGTCACATGTAACAAAGAAATATGTACATTTTGCTTTCAGTTTTCGTAGGCAGGCGTGTCTCCTTTTCTTAATGGCAATTTCAACTGACTTTAATAGGCTTTGAATCAGGTCTATAACTAGTGCTACAGAAACAAAATATTTGGCCAGCTACAGTGTTTGCAAAATTTCTCTCTTTGTCTGGGCTGGCTACTGACTGCATTTGTAAATTCTCCTGTCACTTACCCTATTGACTAGTTCCCCCTCCATTTTATGTTTGATAGTTGAGGGTTGCTTAGATTTGCAAAATATATGCCCATTTAATGAGCTATGATGTTTGCTATTAAATCTAAATATTGTAAAGTGTGCCTGTATACTATAGCAATTGTGCCACATAAATGCTTATGCCAGTAAGGTGCTAAATCCTCAAGTCCTTACTCGCATTGTATTCAGTCACTTACTCAGGCAAAATTTCTATTGGTCCAAATCCTGAGTGGTGCAGATCACCGTCAATAAGAGTTTTGTGTAAATAAGGATTGAGTAAAAAGTGGGTAAAAATTTCGGGATTTGGTTTACCAAACGGAATCTTTGCCCAGGAGTTCCTCTTGAATAAAATATAAAGTTATTCTGTTTCTGAATTTTTGTTCTTCTCAATGAGCAGGCTTAATCCAATGGTAAAGAAATAGATGGATCTTTAGGAGTAAAGATCAATTTTTATTGAAGGATTCTGTCTGTTAATTCTTTTGAGCTATTTGTATGGCTGCACTGTCTCCTCTATGCTGGTACCCCCTTAGTACTCCTTTGTTGCCTGCCTTTGAAAACATTTAAAACAAACAAGACCCTTTCTCTTCCCATAGACAGTACAAGTAATATTAATGGTTATCTATCTGTGATAAGCAAAGCAGTCTCATTTTACATGACTTGAAAGGGTCATCTGTATTGTCAAGCCCAATTAACTTGTCTTACTCTCACAAAACAGGGGGTAACTAAGAGGCCATTCCTCTCCACATACCTCAGAAAGCAGTTCCGGTATGGCAGGCTGATCAAAGAATATTGAAGGCTTCAAAACAACAAATAGAATGCACACCTTTATTTAGTACATAGGAATTTGCATTGTACTTGCTTGGCATCATACCTGCAGGCATGTATATTCACTGGAAATAATTGCATAAAAGGTTGAACAAGTTCTAACTACCAGTTTTAACTTGTATTTGTCCCATGATTTAAAGGAAGAAAATTCAGTAAAATGTTGGGCAAACTTGGATTTCAATCAAGTTTCTTTAGCGGCTTACCCAGTTTACAACAAAATTTCTGCAGAGGTCTTGTTTCCTACAAAACCTAAATTAGGAATTTTTGTTTTGTGCTGTTTGAAGGCCCCAGGACTGAGCTGCTTAAATCAGGACTGTCTCACAAAATTCAGGATGAGTGGTAAGTCTAAATGAACCCTTTATATTAAGTTTCCATGCCACTATGTGCTGCAATGCCCCTCAGCTCTCATAATGTGAATAGGGTCAAGCCAGAATAGTATTGGGGCAGGAGATGTCCATGAAACACACAAATGCTGTAGAAAGTGATGTTCATGATTTAGCAGGCAGGAATGTCCCCACTATTCTTATGGCAGTACCATGCTCCTGGGGGGTGACATCATGCAGATGAAATGCAATTGATCATTTGAGCCATTAAAGATTTCATAACACTTGTTACAACAGAGTTGTTAAATGTGGTGACATGCTCAGATACAAAACTGAAGTATTATATTGTCAACATAAATTTATTCCCCCTACAATTAGATATTTTTCACTTCCTGCTGTTAACTATTTGCTGAGTTTCATCACAGAGCGGTGGCATGACAGTAACATTAAGTGATCCCTGTGTATTGTTTGTACTTCAGATGTCTTTCTAATGTATTTTGGGATCCTTTGAGAGGAATGTGTTATATAAATGTAAATTTTTCCTATTAATAATAAAGAATGGGTTGAACTTAGTTTTCTTTTAGTGATAATTTGAACTTTTATATTCACCAATGATTTTATCCCTATTCCTTTCTATTTTGCTTGCTTTCCATAGAAAGCTAGTCAGAAAATATTTTTCCCCTTCTGTGGGAAATTTTAATTTTTCAATAAAAAATTGAAAACCAAATAAACCAAATACTTTAAGCCAAAATCAAAGCATTTAAGTTTGGAAGTACCCTAATCTTCTTTTTTAAAAGATAGTTAAAAAGTGTGTGTGTGTGTGTGTGTGTGGTGGGGGGGGGGGGTATATGTGAGAGAGAGAGAAAATCTTTTTCCAGTGGAAAAAAATAAAATAAAAAGGTCAGAGAAAGGGTTCCTCCCACACATTTTCTGTGCCTTTTTATTTATTTTAATGTTTTTCTAGTGGGGAAAAAAAGTAAAAAGTAAAAGAATGTGTTTTTAAAAGGTTTAAAAAATATTTTCTCACTGAAACAAAAGAAAAAAATGTGGAACATTTTAAATGTTTTCATTTTGAAATTTTTAGTCTTTTTGTTGTTATTGAAGAAATCAAATCCTTCAATGAAACATTTTGATTTTTTTTCACAATGCCCTTTTTTCCCCCCTCATAATTTTGTTTGGATTAATGTTTTTTTGACCATCTCTAATCTGCAGAAAAGCACAGTCTGCTTGAATAGCTGAGGTATTTATGAGTGGATTAAACACAACACACAGTGGAAAGTGAGCCTTTTTTTAACTGTTGGGAGAATTAGGTGCAATACAGTGTATGAGTGTTTCAGAGGAATATTGAAGATGGGACCAACTCTGTCATTGTTAGAGATTGACAGCTGTTGTAACATGAATCTAGTTAAAGGTCAGTGGCCATGCTCTATAGTCTACTCTGTGCCTATCAGTGCCATCTCTTGAAATAACAGCTACTTCCAGGACTCCTTCATCTTCTTCACTCTCTGACCCCCGCTTCCCCCTCCCCTTCAGCTCTCCATTCCCTCTCTGGCACATATCCTTCAGCAGCACTCTCTTTTCTTTTCTTGCGTTTTTCCTGCTGTCATCACACAGACCTCTATGTGTTTTATTGTACTATGTTCCCCAACCTTGCTCAAAGTTTATCACTGTCTTCCGCGATCATTTAAATTCTCCTTTTAAAAAGGGAGGGGAGTTTAATTTAAAAAAATCTAAATAAGGGTGCCAAAAAGAAAAGCTCCAGAGTCCTACGAAAAAACTTTCATAGTTGTAGTAATTCAGTTAGAGGTGTAAATGCAAACATGTGCCTTTAACCAAATAATTTCATTTCTCAATGTCAGACCCTAGATTTGTGAATTTCCTGAAGAATCTATTTATGACCCACTCCCTTGAAACTTGGAAGTAGTTCACTTAACAAAAGCTTCCATATTAGTCTGCCAAGATAGTTACCAAAATAGACCTGTCGCATTGTTGTTTTTGAGGATTCATGACCCTTCATTCATCTCTCATACTGGGACTTTTGTTTGAGGTCATTTTAGTGTCACTGTGGCACAGAAAGTTAAGAGGAGTGTTTAAAATAATTAAGTAGCAGAAGCAGCTCTTTACCTTTGGAATGCAAATTATTCTTGAAGTTCCTATATAGAAATTACAGGATGCAATTTCTGATGGGACTGTGTTTACCCCTTACCTCAAGGTTTAGGAAACACCATTTGTGCCAAGGAATTTGACAAACCTGTAAATCTAACTTCTTTCAAGCATGATAATTTATAAAAGCCAATTGCGATGTGCTTTTAGGGCCAAAATCCTCGGCAATGTCACCTCCATGCATACAGCTCTTAGGAGCCGTTGGGAGATGATGATATGAGAACAGGCAGTGCTCCCGGCTATCCTAGCCAGGACCAAAGCTCTAGCCCAGATGACTGACAGATGGAGGGATGAAAAGGCCTGTGCACCTCACAGAAAGCAGTCTTGCCTGAAAGGTCTAAAACTGAATTGTCATCCAAAGAGAGGACAGTCCTGTAAGGTTGAGGATTTTAAATCCCTCTCTCTTACGGTAACCAAAGCAGAAGAGAATGCCTCTTTCCCTCTCTCTCCCCACTAAGGCCAATACTCCCCTCACAGAGAGATGGCTAGGAAGGATTGAGTCTTAACTCCTCTCTCTTCCCTGCTCTGGAGCAGCATATTGGTAGTGACCAGTCTGTAAAGAGGGAAGAAATCTGTCAATATTTAATCAATAACTCATTTCATAGAAATAGGTTATATTCTGGGTAGTTTATGACGGCGCAAAGAATATTTCAAACTTGAAGTAACAGAACAAGCAAACATGGAAGATATAATAAGGAGGTGAAGATTATCATCACCGTTTAAATGCGATGAAGTGGTGTAGAAAATTACACAGACATTATAATTAAATTTCCCCAGGGTTTGCATAAATTGTTCAACAGAATCTCAAAATAAATTATATTAGAAGTAAAGAAGACAGTGAAGGCCCTAATCCTAGATTTCTCATACATCCCAGACTTCTATTGAGTCCAAGGAATATGGTTTCAGGCCCTAACTTGCATGGTAAGTTAGTTATTATTTGAAAGTTGTTTTTAAAATTGTCACAGTTTGCGGCTAATGGACTTTCAGGCTTTTTGTAACAGTTGTTGATCGCAGGTACACATAAGCAGGGATCTCATTGTGTAACTCCAAAAATAATTATTAGAGTTCCAAACATGAAACCCCTGCCCACTTCAGTGAGGACAGAGCCCAAGCTATACATAGTCACTAACATGCAGAATGTTATTTAAAATGAGTTATTTACAGAACTTTTACACTATAAACAAGTGTACTTAGAGACACTTAATATAAAGTGTTACTGTCTGCTAAGGATTTGTTCACTTAACATTCATGGAGTCCTGAGTGGTTTGCAAGTCAATTAAACACTGATGAAGCAGAGTTAAATGTTTCCTATTGAGAAATGTCACAGCATTCTTTCTGCTTCATTTCGTTGTGTCATTTGATGCACTAAAAAGCATTCAAGTTACACAGCACCACCTTTAATATCATAACACAGTGCAATGTAACGTGATGAGCCATGTGCAAGCGGGGCTCAACTCATCAGAAATGTAAACAATATTCCAGTGCAAATACTTGCTCCCAGGTAAGTGAGGAGATGCCATATTTTTGCTTTAAGGGCAAACTGAAATACAGCAAATATTCTGATAAATGGATTTTCCCTCATGCTTGAAGAGTGCAGACAAATCTAAACAGCAGCACACAGGCTCATGCAATTTAACACCCAGTAGCTGTCCCTTCCTTCATGATTAAAATGTCTGGCAACAAGCATTGGCAGGGTCTTCCTAAGATTAGGTTTCCTCTTGTTTTGTATGAATGGAAATGTTAGCAAACTCTGTCACTCAAGTCTAGCTAATGTTTCACTTCTGTTCTTTAGGAGGCTATCCGAAGCTTACTGGAGTTTAAGGAATCCTTAGATGATCATGTATAAGCTAATGCTTACCATTTTAAAACCCTCTGCCGATACAATAAAGCATAGAAATGCTACACACATTACATATCAAGAGACATGAGGTACAAAATGTGCAATTTGTGTCTACTTTAAATTCTTTCTATGCAAAACTCAACAGGATATTTTCATTATTACTAGTCATGGCCAAGTGATGCCTTTAAGTACAATAAATGCACTGGGGATAGGAGCCTACCTAATGGTTAGAGAGATCACATGGCCTGGCTTGAAATATGATGTCCCAGGAACTTCTTTTAGAACACCTAAAAGATATAGTTTTTCATTTCATCAATCTAAATGCTTGTTGTTGCTTTCTGATAACAGCAAAATGTTTGTTCAAAGCATAGTTGAACAGAAGTTGCTTTGAACAAACAGTCCTTAGACCAGTGGTCCTTAACCAGGGATCCGGGGGCCCCTGGGGGGCCGCGAGCAGGTTTCAGGGATCCACCAAGCAGGGCCAGTGTTAGACTTGCTGGGGCCTGGGCAGAAAGCCATAGCTCCACTGCATGGAGCTGAAGCTGAAGCATGAGCAACTTGGGGTAGGGGGCTTGTGGTGTGGGGCCTCAGGCAATTGCCCTGCTTGCTAATGCCAGCCCTGGCTTTTACATGAAGAAAAGCAGTTGTTGTGGCACAGGTGGGCTGTGGCGTTTTTAATAGCAGGTTGGGGGAGCCTCAGAAAGAAAAAAGTTGAGAGCCCCTGCTGTAGAGTCATCAATGTGATGAACAGTGTTTGAAGGGCTGAGAAAAGCTGAATGAGTGTATGTAGACACTATCACAGCTGTTCTGTTGCTCCTTGTTGAAGATTAGCAGCACAGGTTTCATGATAACCTAATTCAGAACACTAAATTGCTGGAGAATAAAATCCTTGGTTCTGAGAAATATGCCTGTGTTAGTGTTGAGTCAGAGGCTGGCAGTAGAAACACCAGCACACACCGAAAAAAGTGTCTTTTGAATAAGTCTTTCGTGACTCTAAAGTGTCCTGGTTTCTACTTGGAAAATACAATACAGCTTGTAGCTGAAGCAACTGAATGGAGGTAGCTAGTTTGCCTGTCTGGCACAGAGCCTGTGGGAAACTGGAAGTCTATCTATGCTGCAAAGAAAAACCTTGGCAGTTGAGCGTCACTGTCAGAGCCTGAGTCAATTGACTCAGCCTCACGGGGCTCTGGCGCTGGGGATAAAAATAACAGTGTAGATGTTCAGGCTTGGGCTGGAGCCTGGGCTCTGAATCCTGGCGAGGCGGGAGGGTCTTGGAGCCCAGGCTCCAGCCCAAGCAGGAAGGTTTTCACTGCTATTTTTAGCCTTACAGCCCAAGTCAACTGACCACAGCTCTGAAATTCCGAGCTATAGGTTTTGTTTTGCAATGTAGACATACCCCAGAACATCATGAGCCCCAGAACTCACTACATTTCCTTTAGAAAGTAATAGCATATTCTCTCCATTCCTGTTGCCAGATGCAGAGGTGAGCACAGCAGATTCAAGGCTCTGGCCATGATCCCAACCTAACTGGCTGTGTCTTTTCTGGGGATAGCACACTATTAGGCAGGCTATGTCACCTTCCCATTGGATCAAGCAGAGCTAGCAGCATTGGGTGCATGGTGCAGAGGAGGGGGAGATTTCCTTTTTCATACTCTTGCCATCGCTCACAGGAAGACTCTCTATTTGATCCTAATTTTTGTGAATGCGTGCGTGTGTATATAGATATATTTCTAACTGTATTGCTTTAAAATACTTTCTAAATATATATATATATATATATATATATAAATATAGGAAGCAATAAAATTTGAATAGAGAAAACATTGTTTAAAATGCCTGAATGTTTCAGTTTAATTGCTGGTTTTAGTAATGAAATAGAACAAAAGCTAAAAGGAGAAGTACATACAGAAAGCCAGAGGTCAGGGTTTCCTGTATTTGTTTTTGTCACCCTGGTGTATGTGAGAGGAGTCATTAAGGTTATGAATCATGACAGTTATTCTTGACAGTAAAATTACGTTTTTGTCAGCAAAATGGCTGATTTTTCAACAAAGTGGAAAATAAAGAACAGTGAGAGTTGGTTATATCATCCAGCAACTGTAATTCAGGAAATGGAAACTTGAAATTATTTTAAATATTTCTTCATTAGGTTTTTTCCCCCTTTCTTTCTTCCTTACATTGACTATCCAATGAGTAGAGTATGGGGGAGAAGGATCAAGTTCAAGCCTCATCTAGGATGCCATTTTGTAAAGGACCCAGGTCTGCATACATATAACCACAAGGACTATTATTGGTGATATAATCTGAGACCTTCATCATCCAGGAGCAGATCCAAAGTCCACTGACTTCAATGGGAAATTTTCCACTGATGTCAGTGGGTGTTGGATCAGTCCTCAAAAGCACAACCCCTATAATTTCAGCTAGAGGAGTAATTCCCTTAACTTCACGAAAGCAGCAGGCTCTTATCGTCGGTGCAGGCCAGCTACTAGAGAGAAACACTAAGACAGTACATTAAAACATTAAAAGATATGACAGAAATAGAGAATAGAGAGAAATAGAGAAAATCTTGATATTAGAACTTTCACCATTCTAGCTGCTTTCCATTGTATCAAAGGAGAGCAGCTAGAATTGGGAAAGCACTAATATCAGGATTTCTGAGAAGCCAGTCTTAAATGCTTTCAAAATGAGCAGAACTGGATCAAATCTCCTTGAAGTAAACTGAATTCAAAATGGAACAAAAAAGATGGAGGTGCTGAGCTCTTCCCAAAGACGGAGGCAAGAGAACATTTAAGGGGACACTATTGGGTATTAGGCCCAGCATTTAAGTATTATAAAATCCTAATATTTATAGAATATTTCAGGAACTTTTAAAAACAAAGAGTTAATTGAAAAGAGATTTTGCTTGGATTAAAAATAATAAAAGTAAATACACTACAGTGTTTGTAACCAAAGTATGGCAACATTTGTATCCTTGAGCAGAATCACAAAATGAAATTGGTCAGTCTAGTCTCATTGTCTAAGTGAAATGCATAAAACAAGCAAATGGCATAAGTGATGAACAGTGCATTTGAATTTTAATAATAGTATAAGTTGCCATTATAAATAGTAACATGGGCAAAAACAGTTCTTTTCAAATTACTTACGTTTGTTACCCTGAAGTTGCACCTAAAGCTAATGAAGGTCAGAAAGTTAGGTGGTGCCATGTGTGTGCAATAAACATACATTACAGACTAAACTAACAGGGTCAACAATAGGAGGGGAAATTAATATCATTCTAAAAATGAGCTAGACAAGAGGAAACAATTACTGGGCAGTTATTTGCAGGAAACAAGCATTGGGCAGTTCAATTGTTAACACAATGAAAGAGAAAGACATAGGTGATCATTCTGGATCCTTCTCAGTCTGGGTATTCCTAAATTGTCTAGTGTTGTTTCCAGTGTTGGAATGATGCCATACACAAATCCTGATGGTTCACTAATAAGCCTCAGCACTTTTCATGATGATACGATAGAAAATAAGTGGGCTCTTCTAGCTTGGGCATCTGAACACTGGTTGTATTTGATCCTATATCTATACATTGAAATGCATTTGGTCAGAAAAGTAGCTATGTTTTTTATGTTGAGAATGCATGATTGCCTAAACGAACCTAATTTCTTGTATCGGCCTCCAAAACTCATAGAATCATAGAATCGTAGGACTGGAAGAGACCTCGAGAGGTCATCTAGTCCACTCAAGACATTGCACTCAAGACAGGACTAAGTATTATTTAGAACATCCCTGAGAGGTGTTTGTCTAACCTGCTCTTAAAAATCTTCAATGATGGAGATTCCACAACCTCCCTAGGCAATTTATTCCAGTGCTTAACCACCCTGACAGTTAGGTAGTTTGTCCTAATGTCCAACCTAAACCTCCCTTGCTTCAATTTAAGCCCATTGTTTCTTGTCCTATCCTCAGAGGTTAAGGAGAAAAAATTTTCTCCCTCCTCCTTGTAACAACCTTTTATGTACTTGAAAATTGTTATCATGTTCCCCTTCAGTCTTCTCTTCTTCAGGCTAAACAAACCCAGTGTTTTCAATCTTCCCTCATAGGTCATGTTTTCTAGACCTTTAATCATTTTTGTTGTTCTTCTCTGAACTTTCTCCAATTTGTCCACATCTTTCCTAAAAGGTGGTGCCCAGAACTGGGCACAATACTCCAGTTGACGCCTAATCAGCGCGGAGTAGAGCAGAAGAATTACTTCTCGTGTCTTGCTTACCACACTACTGCTAATACATCCCAGAATGAGGTTTGGGTTTTTTTGCAACAGTGTTACATCATTGACTCATATTTAGCTTGTGATCTACCATTATCTTTCTGGGTACTGAAATTAAGTTGACTAGTCCGTAATTCCACAGGTTGTCCTTATTCCACTTTATTATCGATTAGCACTATATTTGCTCTTTTCCAGTCCCCTAAAATCTCTCCCATCTTTCATGACTTTTTGAAGATGATCACAAATGGCTCAAATATCTCCTCAGTCAGCTTCTTGAGTATTCTAGGATATATTTCGTCAGGCCCTGGCAACTTGAAGACATCTAACTTTTCTAAGTAATTTTTAACTTGTTCTTTCCCTATTTTAGCCTCAGATCCTCTCATTGTCACTGGCATTCACTATGTTAGATATCCGATCGCTAGTGAAAGAAAAAAAAAATATAGCACTTCTGCCATTTCCATATTTTCTGTTATTGTTTTTTCCCCCTCATTGAGGAAGTGGCCTACCCTGACCTTGGTCTTCATCTCAGGACATTTGGTGGTGACACAGCTGTGGGTGTATGTAGAGGCTTTGAGTGGTTCCTCCCAGTCAGCCTCGGAGGGAGGCCACTCTGTCTCACTATGCCACCTAGCTATCGATAGTCAATTGGCCGGGGATTAGAAAGGTATGGCATCTGTTAATGGTCAAGGGCCCTGGCCCTCTGGGGCTAGGCTGAGTAACCAGCAGTCTGTCAGCCAAGCTCCCTCGCTTGGGTAGATGGCAAACACAGTCAGGCTCTAGCCCTCTGGGCAGGGCAGAGCAATTAGCAGTCTAGCCCAGCTTCCTAGCTTGGGCAGACAGCAAGCACACACACGCCTTCCAGCCTCAGGTGGATAGGCTACCCCCCCAAGGGTGGGATTGGTAGCAGGGGGGAGGGGGACCCAGGCCCACTTTACTCCACCAGGTCCCAGCTCAGGGCACTAGCAGTGGTGAGTGATCCTGCCACTGGGTCAGCAAAGATTCCACTGCAGCACGCTGACTCAACTCCCAGTAACTCAACTAGACTAATGTCTGGATTCCCTGGGCTACTTCCTACCGCAGTCCGGTCAGGGTACTCACCAGATGGCAGTCCCAGCAGCTCCTCTGGGTATTCGGCTGACGGCAATCCCAGCAGTTCCTCCCCACCATCAGTCTCTCCGACCGGTCTGGGCACTGCACAACTCAGGTCCCCAGTCCAGGGTTCAGCAGCAAGGCAGGGGCATCTGCCTCCTTCCCTGGCTCTCATCCAACTGAGATGGAGACCCCACCTCTTATACTTCCTGTCCTGCTTCTCTGCCTCCAGCATGGGGGGTGGGGCTGGCCTGACTCTGCCCACCGGGGGGTGGAAAGTGGTTCCTCCCCATCAGCACTGGAGTGAGGCCACTCTGCATCACTACAGTGCTCCTGACGCCACTGCCAATGATGTTGTAGTCATAGAAGTTATGCTGAATAGGAGAAGAATAGAGAAGGATGGTCTTGTGATAAATGCATTGGAATGGGACTCAGGAGACCAGGCTTACATTTCTGCTTCTGCCACAGATTTCCTTTGTATCCCTGGAGAATTCACTTAATCTCTGTGCCTCAGTTTCCCAACTATAAAATGGAGGTTACTACTACTTCCTTTCTCCCATCCTTTGTTTTATGTATTTAGATTGCAAGATATTTGGGGGAGGGACAGTCTCATACTATGTGTATGTACTAAGTCTAGCACAGGGAGACCTTATGTTGGGACCTCTACAATACAGAGACTGGGCAGGCCTCAAAAAACCCACTTCTTGAATTCGCAAGCTCTTCTCTTGTCAAGAGTCACTTAAACTAGTGATCTATATAACATTAGTGATTTTAAAAATAATTTATTTTCAAATGCCAGAGAAACAGAAGGAGAGATTGCAGGTGGATCAGGACTGTCTAGTTTCCTGCTATAGGCAATGGAATATTTTTAAACACATTTCATTTACTGAAATCCTCAGATACACTGGGAAATGGGAGAAAACAAAAGTCCAAGTGGTGAATTATGAACACATCAGATATTAAAATATAACAACAAGAAAAGAGAGTACCGCAGACTTTTCTGTCTTCATGAAAATTTCTGGTATGTAAATGCATTTCAACAACTTTTATTTCAAAACAACAAGAATGAAGTGATTTCAAACATCCACTGTGAAGGAATTTCTGAAGGTATTGCACAAGAATCTTCTTCTCAGATTTTACCATAAGAACGGCCGTACTGGGTCAGACCAAAGGTCCATCTAGCCCAGTATCCTGTCTACTGACAGTGGCCAATGCCAGGTGCCCCAGAGGGAGTGAACCTAACAGGTAAGGATCAAATGATTTCTCTCCTGCCATCCATCTCCACCCTCTGACAAACAGAGTCTAGGGACATGTAACAAGGTTGGGACTCACCACCGCGGCGCCTCCTACTGGTTACTCTGGGAATTAGCTCAGTCCAGTGGAGCGTCCCCTCTCGGTGGTATCCTGCCCGTTGTCTTGCCCTCGGTTGGCTTCTGAGCCCACATTGCTCACCAACTCGCAGCGTCCTCTTCAGGACCACTGCCCTCTGGCAGTGCCCCTTAGTCCTTCCACCCCTCCCGGGGGGGGGGGGGGGGAAGGGTGTCAATCAGCAGTCTCTATGTCCAGCCACCGTGGTCAACCACACACCCTAAAGTCTAATCCCTTCTGTCAGGGATCTGGCGTGGTCTGTAATGGCCGCTCCCTACGGCCAATGGCTGGGTGTACTGCAAAGGAGGAAGGGGGGGACCCAGGCCCGCCCTCTACTCTGGGTCCCGGTCCAGGGACCCTCTGGCGGCAGCCTCGCTGTCCTCCTTCTCTCCCCTCGTCTGTCCGCTTCCCTGGGCCACTTCTCCTACGGCCCCTTGCACCCGCTAGGCCCTTCCCTTCAGGGCCTGCAGCCTGGCAGGCTACGGGCTAGAGCGCCCTTTTGCTCCCCGAGTCTGGCCAGCACTGCGCTGTCCACGGTGCTAGTCTCCCTGCTCTGGAGACAGACCTTCCCCTGTCAAAGGCCTGAGACAGACTGACTTGCCTCTCCCTGAGCAGCCTTTTTATAGGGCTGAGCCTGGCCCTGATTGGCTCCCGATAAGCCCTTCTCCCATTGGCTGTGCGTCTGCGCAGGCCCACTGGCCTGCCGCAGCCCATACTCTCAGGGAGTGGAGCAGCCGCCCCACTACAGGACACCATTCCTTACCCATCCTGGCTAATAGCCATTAATGGACTTAACCTCCATGAATTTATCCAGTTCTCTTTTAAATGCTGTTATAGTCCTAGCCTTCACAACCTCCTCAGGCAAGGAGTTCTACAAGTTGACTGTGCGCTGTGTGAAGAAGAACTTCCTTTTATTTGTTTTAAACCTGCTGCATATTAATTTCATTTGGTGACCCCTAGTTCTTGTATTATGGGAATAAGTAAATAACTTTTCCTTATCTACTTTCTTCGCATCACTCATGATTTTATATACCTCTATCATATCCCCCCTTAGTCTCCTCTTTTCCAAGCTGAAAAGTCCTAGCCTCTTTAATCTCTCCTCATATGGGACCTGTTCCAAACCCCTAATCATTTTAGTTGCCCTTCTCTGAACCTTTTCTAGTGCCAGTATATCTTTTTTGAGATGAGGAGACCACCTCTGTATGCAGTATTCAAGATGTGGGCATACCATCGATTTATATAAGGGCAATAATATATTCTCTGTCTTATTCTCTATCCCCTTTTTAATGATTCCTAACATCCTGTTTGCTTTTCTGACCGCCTGCACACTGCGTGGACATCTTCAGAGAACTATCCACGATGACTCCAAGATCTTTTTCCTGATTTGTGGTAGCTAAATTAGCCACCATCATATTTTATGTATAGTTGGGGTTATTTTTTCCAATGTGCATTACTTTACATTTATCCACATTAAATTTCATTTGCCATTTTGTTGCCCAATCACTTAATTTTGGGAGATCTTTTTGAAGTTCTTCACAGTCTGCTTTGGTCTTAACTATCTTGAGCAGTTTAGTATCATCTGCAAACTTTGCCACCTCACTTTTTACCCCTTTCTCCAGATCATTTATGAATAAGTTGAATAGGATTGGTCCTAGGACTGACCCTTGGGGAACACCACTAGTTACCCCTCTCCATTCTGAGAATTTACCATTAATTCCTACCTTTTGTTCCCTGTCTTTTAATCAGTTCTCAATCCATGAAAGGACCTTCCCTTTTATCCCATGACAACCTTGAGTTATGGTGGCATTTTTTGGTTAGAAAGCTATGGAGAGCACAAACATGTCATCAGCAAGAAACCATATGGCTATTCCTTTTCTCTCCAAACATTTTAATTGGATTGGTGAGAGACTGAAAAAACCTTGCCCAATGAGTGTGATTTCTGTTTTAAAATACACCTCTACCTCAATATAATGCTGTCCTCGGGAGCCAAAAAATCTTACCACGTTATAGGTGAAACTGCATTATATCGAACTTGCTTTGATCCGCCGGACTGCGCAGCCCCGCCCCCCCTGGAGCACTGCTTTACCGCGTTGTATCAGAATTCGTGTTATATCGGGTCGCGTTATATCAGGGTAGAGGTGTAACATAAAAGGTGTACTGCTTATGAGCCAAGGCAGATGCCAATTAAAATGAACATTAGGAATTATATTTGAAGACAAAAACCATATATAAAATTTAGGTGGAAGTAATAAAAGTAGAATATTATCCCATTAGGAGCTCTTCTGCTACTGCACCCACTGTGCTGTCATTGCATTGCAATGCATCCCATTGTAATTAATGGTTTGTTAGGGAATACCTGGTACATGCAGCAACAGAATACAGGGGTTCTGCCTAGAGATGTGAGGGGCTGGAAAAATCCCTGAAATGTTCAGGAAAAAAACTGTTTTTCCCCCCTCTGAGGCCTGGTATGGAAAAATTGGAAATTTGGAGGGAAAATTGAAAAGAAATATTTATGTGAAATATTTCCTCTCAGAATATACAGTGAAAGAATTTTTAGAGTAATATTTAAAATGATATTACTATGCTACACTTCAGTCCTTCAAAATGCTTTCTAATAACTTATAAGTATTTCAAATGATGTTCCTTTATTTCAAAACGTACAATAATAGGCAAGTACAATTCCTATATATTGTAGGTCTATATACTTTATATATCTATGTAACCTTCTGGGGCATATTAGTACAGCCCCCACCAGTAGAGGGAGCTAGAGAACAGGTGTGTGAGTACAGGGGCCCTTTCTTGTGGATTGGTGGCTGCCTGTTTTGGGTGACTTCTGTCCTGGAAGTGGAGTTTGGTGTGGAGACAATGTGAGCAGGAGGGGAGAAGCAGCTGCTATCCTAAAGCTGCTGTCTTCCTGCCTAGCCCGGGTGAGCAGCCTACTCATCCCTTAGATGTCATCTCACCTCAGCAGGCTGGAATGGATCTTGTCTCTGAATCCTTACTCTGAGATCCACAGGAGAAACCAACCGCACCCAGCATGGAGGAGCTCTTATTACTTTTTTCTTCTGCCTCAGCAAAAATGGTGTAACTATCTTCTGACATATGGAAGCATTTCCACACTGAAAGTCATTCAGACCCAAAAGGACTTCTATTTTCCAAATAGTACCAAATGAAATCTGCATTTCCAAATGCTACCAGGATGACCAAACAGATCGTATGTATGAAACATCCGGCAGACATTAATAAATCCTTTCTGAGAGGAAATGAAGGTCAAGAAGAAGACTATGAGGTAAATGACTCTGACAGTGGTTGCACATGCAATAAACGTTTTCAATCCAGAGGTCCTTCTGTTTCTGTGACATCACTATCTGGAAGTGTTGTACTCTCAAGTTCAGCTCTTCAATCATCAGGAAAATGGGCATCTCAACCAACTATATCCAAAATACCACCAGCATTTACTTCATTTATAGACAGGATGACACCTGAACATCAATAAAAAATTGACCAAGCTCTCTCAAGAGCAATATTCACCTCTAGCACTCCATTATCAGTCACTGAAAATAGTTATTGGAAGACTGCATTTAAACTAGTAAGAACATCATACCAGTTACCCAGCAGACATTCTTCAAGCAAGCCTCTTCTGCAGTCAGAATATGAATGCACAATGCAAACTGTGCAAGAAAAATATCAATGAATCACTTTGTCTGGCAGTACTTACAGATGGTTGAACACATGTATAGAGGGAAGAAATCATAAACTTTGTGATAACAATACCTTTACCAGTTTATTACAAGAGCATTGAAACAGGAGAGAACAGACATACCGCAGAGTATATTAGTAGTGAAATATGTGAAGTACTAGAGAAGATTGGAAATGGGGAAGTGTTTGCTATACTGACTCATAATGCCAGTAATATGAAAGCAGCATGGGTATTATAGTGGACAAATATCCACATATTATGACAGTAGGATATGCTCCCCATGGCCAAAAGTTGCTTCTTAATGATTTCAGGAAATGGGGCACACTGGAAAAGATCTATAAAAGAGCAAAAGAAGCAGGGCTTAAATTCTTACAGAACATCGGTTCTCAACCCGTGGCCCGTGGGCCACATGCGGCCCAATTAGCACACACAGATGTAGCCCAGAACAGCTGTGTGCTAAAGGCCACAGGTCTGGATCCTGCTGCCCTGCTGTGCGGCGGGCTGCTGGCTGCCACCTGGCCCACACAGGGGGCTCGGGGTGTAGGCTCCTGGCTGCCACTTGGCCTCATACTCTAGGCTCCGGGCTGTGGGCTCCAGGCTGCCGCCCAGCCCCGCACAGTGGGGTTGGGAGTCCCCACACAGCAGGGTCTGGGATCGGGGTCCCTGCCACCTGCCCCGTGCCCTGCTCCTCACCCCACTCTGTGGAGAGGTCTCTGGGTGGAGGGCACTGTGCATAGGGGTGTCTGGGGGGAGTTAGGTGGGGGGCATTGTGGTTCTCAACCTGCGGCCCAGGTAACACTTTGTTAAATAGGTTGAGATCCACTATTATAGAATATTTCCCAGTGCCCCCTCAGACCCTCCTCTGCTCCAACATGCTATGAGAACTCCAGGGGGTTTGACAATATTTACTGCAGCTCCGCTCTGGACAGTTCTGTCTGAATTTTAGCCCTGAAAAGAAGTTCTAAAATATGTGAAAAACTATTCATATTTAAGAAGTCAGAAGAAAAGCATGGTAAGAATAAAATGGTAACACTGAAACTTTCTAGCAAAACAAGATGGGGAAGTGTGGTGATGTCATTTGAAAGTTTATTGAAAAACCGAGTATATTTTCAGGAAACAGTGATATTTAAAGATACTGAAGTAGTTACAAGTGTATGATACATTGTAGTTGATCAGGAGATCTTCTGGGTTTACCTGCAGAACTCTCTAAAGATTCTACAGCCATTGCTTCTGCAATCACTGCATCTAAACCAGACAAAGTACTTTTGTCAGACATTCCTCAGCTTATGGGCAAGTCAACGGTTTTTGAGAATCTAAGTGCACCTCCACTCAAAAGTCAGGAAGGAGTAAAAGTGAAGGAGTTTATTCAGAGATGGGAAGATTTTTGCTGCAAATCAATACATGCTGCTGCAAACCTCTTAGATCTAAGGTTCAGAGGTAGTAATGTTAAGGCTTGTCTTGACTACAGTGCTAAATCAGCACTGCTGCCATTGATTTAGCAGGTCTGGTGAAGATGAGCTAAGTCTATGGGAGAGCACTCTCCTGTCCACTTCAGTACTCCACCTCAGTGAGAGATGGAAACTACGCTGACAGGAGAGCAGACACTGCTTTAAGTCTATGTAAGTTACATCGACTTAAATTGCATAACTTATGTAACTTAACTAGTTGTAACTTAGATCAACTTACAGCGTTAATGTAGACGAGGCCTTAGGAATTGTTACAGCCTTTGACTGGATTACTAAACAAGTCACATACTTAGAACCAAATGTTGAAAAGTGCTTTCAAATGTTGCAGAATACAGAACCTCTTCAGGTATTTGGCCCAAGAGAACAATCTGAAAATCTGCTTTTTCTACAATATAATGGCAAAGGCTTTGTTCAAAACAGCCTTGACTCCTCTTGCTTCTCATCTGCTTCAGACTCCTCCAAGTTCTGTAGCAGGCGAAAGAAACTGGTCAATGACTGGAAATACAAAAGCAAAAAACAGGAAAAGCAAAAAACAGGCTAACATAAAAGGATTGAGAAACCTGTTTCAATTTGTGCAAATCTTCAGTTTAATTAAACGAATTCACCAAGATCATAGTAAAAGTTCAGAATCAGAAGTTGTAGATCTTTCAGACACTGATTCTGATTAGAGACGTCATAAGGAAAAATTTGAATTATGTTAGCATTTCCAAGATGATATTAGTAACTAAACTTCAAATTATATAGGATGGCTAGTTTTGCCCACATGGTTTTGCTCATTTCTATGTTATGAAACTTACTCTATATATGGTGATAATGCACTATTAAAGACTCTGATGTTTATGACAAAGTTTGGCTGTATACCCATATTTACTGTTGGTCCCTAATATTGTGCTGTGTTAACTCCTTTATAACAAATATATATAGGGATGTTCATTTTTTGAGCTTTTTTCGAGAAACATGAATTTTTTCTGTATCTGCGTCATAACATCTGGTTTCTACCTACATAATATTTCTGAGCCCTATGGATATAATCTTCCTTTTTATTTACAAGCTGACAATATTGATGTCTTCTATTTTCAACATTTTATTTCCCTCCCGATTTTAGAACATAAGAACATAAGAAAGGCCATACTGGGTGAGACCAATGGTCCATCTCGCCCAGTATCCTGTCTTCCAACAGTGGCAGGTGACAGATGATTCAGAGGGAATGAGCAGAACTGGGCAATTATCAAGTGATCCATCCGCTGTTGTCTAGTTCCAGCTTCTGGCTTAGAGACGCCCAGAACATGTGGTTCTGTCCCTGACCATCCACCATGAACTTAACAAATTTTTTTAGCAGTTATACTTTTGGCCTTCATAACACCCCATGCCAACAACTTCCACAGGTTGACTGAACGTTGTGTAAAGAAGTGCTTACTTATGTATGTTTTAAATCTGCTGCCTATTAATTTCATTGGGTGTCCGCTGGTTCTTGTGTTATGTGAAGGGTAAATAATAATTCCTTATTCACTTTCTCCAGACCATTCATGAGTTTATAGACCTCTATCATATCCCCACATTATTCATCTCTTTCCCACAGGTTGTGTTCATTATGGAAGATATCTTGCTACTGAGGGTGAGCAGGGAATCAGGGGAGGGTCTTCTCCAAGACTGCAGCTTCTGCCTTGGCCCTTTTGTGGCTCTCCTGTGTGCAGCAATGGTCGTGTGTGTGTGTGTGTGTGTGTGTGTGTCTGGTGACGGCAGAGTGGCATGGGAAAGTTACCCTTATGGGGGCAAGAAACAAAGCAGTTTTGCCAAAGAACCTGTGGCAGTGGATTACCCAGTATCTCCATGAGAGTTTCCTGGAGATCTCTGAGGCAGATTCCCATGAAGTGAGGGAGTCAATCAACAGCCTGTTCCACTGCTCAGACTAGGCATGTGGTGGTACATGCATCATACAGACACAAGCCTGCTTTCTGCAACCCTCTTGCCCCCAACAACTCGCTTCAGCAATTCCCAACATCAAAGCCACTGACCAGGGGCCTCCTCTCCTGTTTGCGCTTCACCAAGCTGACAGCTGTGACTGGCTAGCCTCCTCTAGGGTAGAGAGGAGGTCAGAGATGCATGCAGCCAGGAGCTCCACATCCTAATCCAAGGTTTCCTCCTCCTGGCTCGATCTACTCTCAACTGGCATGCGAGCCACTGAGGTATCCATAGTGGCCTTCGCAGTGGAGGTGGGGTCGCCACCGAGTATCACATCCAGCTCTTTGTAGAACCGGCAGCACTGGAGTGGCGGTTTGCCTCCTGCGCCTTGTGATAGGCGTTCTGCAGCTCCTTCACTTTGACCCTGCACTGCAGTGTCCCGGTCATGGCCCCTTTTTGTCATGCATTGTGAAATCTGCCCAAAGGTATCATAATTCCTATGGCTGGAGTGCAGCTGGGACTGGACAGCCTCCTCTCCCCAAATGCTTATGAGGTCCAGCAGCTCGGCATTGCTCCAAGCGGGGGATTGCCTGGTGCATGGAGCAAGCATGGTCACCTGGAAAGATGCGCTGAGACCACTGCACGCATCACCGAGTAAACAGGAAGGGGACTTTCAAAATTACTAAGGAATTTAAGGGGGGGGCTCACGGTTGGTCACTTGAGGGCAGGGTAGTAGAGTTCAAACCGATGACCAGAGAGGTGAGAACAGGCATTGTGGGACACCTCCTGGAGGCCAATCACAGCGCTGTAATCAACCAGTGGTGTAGTCCCAGTGCAGAAAGCTGTATGCCTCTGGTCAGGATGTTTTTTTTACAGCGCTGCAACTGCACAGTTTCTGCGCACTAAGTGGCTTGGCAGTGTGTACACCTCGGGAGTTACCGTGCAGAAAGCTGCTTTACTGCACAGAAACTTGCCAGTATAGACAAGGCCTTAGATTGTAAGCTCTTTAGAACAGGGGCTGTCTATTCTTCTATGTTTCTACATTATTCTAGCACAAGTTCCCATTCTCTGTTGTCCTGTAGACATGACCATAGTAAACACATTTCGTAACAATGATAGGCTTTGAAGAGCAATCAGCAATGAGGTGTGCTGTAGAGGGTATAAATATACTGTACTGCATATTTTTTACTCTTTATATTTTTTCTTTCCTCCTCGTTGCTCCTTTTTCATTGTTTTGCTGAATTTGTTTGTCTCTTCCCACTCTCTGACCCATTTTTTAATCTTACATATTCTAGCACCTCTCTCCTCCTCTCTGCCACCCTTGCAGCCTCACCAAAGAAGAATGCAAACTGAATAACCATTCAAGTTTGAGTTGAACTTCAAAACCCATGACGGTCAAGTGGGTTTGAAATTAGGCAAAACAATTTCACCCCTTTCTTGCCTCAGTCCCTGACAAAGAGCTTGCTGCAGCTTTAAGGTTAATGTTCAGAAGGATGTGCTGCCACATGTTTCCCTTTCATAAGGGAAATTCTGGAATGTGGCTGTGCATCAAAACACTTGTTGAAACATGGTCTGTTGAAAGGACACCCTAAATCCTGCACAGTTGTCTCATATACATTATATTTCCACTCCACTCCCTCTGTAGTAAACACAAGAGAATGGCAGGATGTGTCTTGTGGATTGCTTAAGTAATTTTGTTAGGGCAGAGTAGGGTAGATGATGATCCAGCTATGCTGCTTTGCATGAGCTGAGGATCTGGCCTGAAGGGTATAAATTAGTTTTGTTCATTCATTTTCCAAGGGGTAAATTTATACTCATTTTCAAGTGTTAGCTTTAAGGAATAACACCCATAAAAGTAACACAGTAATTTTCTCTGTCTGAATATATATACACATAGATACACATCTATTCACACACACACACATACTCATCCACCCACCTGCACAGTCATTTTATTTTCCTTACAAATCACTTCATTTAGGCTTATCAGAGTGACATTTAAAAAACAAGGGCCAAATATTTATCTTATTTATTCTAGTACAATTCAATTTAAATCATTGTAACTGAGCACAGAGTTGTTGCCTTTAGATATGATTTCAGAAGGGCAGCATTTTATTGTGCAAGGCAATATTCTTTCTCCCGCTTTCAGAAAGTGATGCTGCTGAAAGCATTAACAAGAACCTCTTGTGTTCCTGCTCCAAGGTGAATGAGGAGCATTGACAATGGATTATCTAATTACAGTCTTTCCTATTACCAGTTGGTGTCACTATGCCACTGATACAGAATTGTTCTGCCCTCCATAACAGAAAGTAAACTGAGGGGAGGAGCACAGAGAGTTCAAACAAAGGCAAATAAGTTGTTTGATGTGAAAAGAATATCTGGTATTTATTGTTGATTCTGTTTTCATTTCTGTACAATGGAACACACTCATAGCTATGACAACAACAGAAGTGGGATTGAATTTCTGTTCTGGAAACCCATAAATATCAATTCCTTTTTTGGCTCTTACGGTACTAGGCTATTCCTTTCACAAGAAGGCATTCAACTTATTTCTCAAAAGCGAGCTAACAGTAAATGTAAATAGTTAAAGTACTGTATGTTGGGTATCAGAAACAGACTTTGTTTTCACTGACGTATTAGAAAACAAACAGTCATTTAAATTATGAAATTTAGGAGGAATTAAACAGTGCCGAGCAAAATAAAAATGTGGGATAAAAAAAGTGATGTCCCGAGAACCATATGCCTAATAAATAATGGCTAATACATAGTCTTTCCATAGCCCCATAATGGAAATTTCAAATTCAGAGAAAGACATTTCCAGAAGCCTCCCTCCTAAGTTTGGATAACATTTTATTTTGTAATGCTAAATAAATATCATGGAGCTGTTCCTTACTTATGTGATACAGTAGAATTTATTTAATGCCCTGAAAAAAGTTGCACAGATACTTCATGGGGAATGGGATGATTTTGAAGAAACAGATTCAGTGCAAAACCCAATGCATTTCAAAGACTCAACAATGGACAAATAGCACACCTAATCTGCTTAATGGCTGCATCTAGGGCTTGTCTACAAACAGAAGTTGCACCGATTTAACTAAAAGGCTCCAGTTCAGAGCCCCAATGTTTGGGGTGAAAGGTGGCCATGTTAGCATTCACTTTCTCTTATTTAATTTATCATTTACATTAAAATGATAGTTCAGATTTAGCTGTTTTACTGGTGCAGAATCTCTGGCCATCAGCAATCAACCAAACATGATACTTAAACCTGCCAAATGAATAAGTTGATTGTTCTGCATCAGACCCTTAATGAGTATATTTGAAAGGAAAATAAAAAATCTGCTGAAATAGTGTAATACTTCATGCCAAATCCAATAATTAGCACAAAACCTTCTGTGAAACACCATGTTAAATAAATAAATCTGCTCTGCAACAATTTAAGTCAATGTTTCAGCTGAATTAACCCAAGGTATCTGTAAGGAATAACCCTGTTGAAATGAGGGATTTATTCTACACCGAGGCAATGCATTTAACAGATCTCAGTTGTACTGGAACAGAAAATTGCATATTCTTAAAAGCTGCCAGCTACAGCCTTGCAGCCTGTGTTACATATTTAATTTTCAGATGAACCTTCAGACTGTAAATTCACATATCATTTCCCTTCACACTGGAAACTGAACTTCTTTGAGTTTGTCTCTGTGTTTAAACCTTTCACACTTATTGGTGACTGACCAGATAACCCTAATACAAAGCACGTTTCAAAGAGGTTTTTTCCTTTTACTTAAAGATTAAAGTCTATTTAAGAAATCCCCATTATTCGCTAAATTTTTCATATGTAAAAATTAGGGAAGGGAATAAAGAAAATGGCATGAAGTATATTATTCTTTATTCTCTTCTCTACCCCTCAGCTTCCTGCACATCCATCTCCACAACACATAGCACAGTGACAGAAATAATGGTAATGTTTAGCTTAATACCCCAATCAAAAAAAGCCTGAACCTGTCTGTGATTCATTTCACTCACCTCAATGGTTCCAAAGAGGGACATTTCAAAATTCCCTTGAGATCAGCATTTCAATGGAAGCTACCGTTTATTTTACCCCTAAAGAATGATAATGCTACCAAACAAAAACATAGGCTTTTCAAACTGAGAATGCAAGATGAGGAAAAGGCCCTCCAAGCACTCAGGGAAACAACACCTATTCCTTCACCTAAGGCTGTTTGTAGAAAGGATTTTCTCTTTTGTTTTTATTCCTCCTAATTCCACTTTTCTTTATATATACCCCTGAGACACTCTCAGTTCTTTCATAGCTCAACTTAAAACCTTTCAATTGTTGAACAAGCTTACGCCACCCGAGCAACGATTTTCATAGGACTCACTAAAAAAGTGACACATAAATCAAACTTTACAACTTCACACTGTTTAGGCTGCTGTAACTGGAAACTGCATTCTTCAGACTGTCATAATCTCCAACTACCTATACCAGATATTATGACCCATACTTCCAATTTCCAATCTCCAGAGATGTGTTCACCTTTCTTTCCAAGCAAGGTGATTGGCCACATCATCCCTGGCTAAAACATCAGACCTAATTTAACAAAATAAAGTTTCACACTTGAGTTTGTACTAATATTTACAATTATGGACAGCAACAAGTGTCAGTATTTTTGAAGGCCCCCTCCATAGTGGTTATATATTTGGCTGCTAGATTTTGGCTAGGTTGAACACCTTAGCGGATCAAATCCAGGTTCCATTGGAGTTAGAATTAGGCCAACGGAAAATGTGATCAACTATTTGTTCCATCTGGTTGACCATGATTCTATCAAGGGTGTTGAATGTAGTTTGGGCCTAGTGGCCAGACTGTGTTTAACCATTGTTGAGGAAGGTATTTGGGGAGTTGCGATTGATACACAGTGCCTTTTCTAACATAGATGTATCCATAATGTTGTGAAACTTGGTGCTGTTACACTTGGATCACCTGTTTTTCAGAACAGGATTTCAATGGTCAATTAGTCACTGGATAACAGGGTAAATACCTGCCTCACTGAGATGAGTCATGAGATACAATATCGTTTGGCAGCCACTGCTCCCTTTCCTAATGTTGTGAAAGCCCTAGTCACACTGCTAAACCTCAGAGCACTTCTAGAATTATATCAGCCTTGATTCCAATAGTTCAAGAAAAAGCTCTGCAATGGGAGATCAGAAAAAGAGCTGATCCAGCCATTGTGCTAGGATCTGAATTCTAATTCTCTGACAGAACTATGCCAAATCTAAAATATGTGAAACATTATGGTTCACAGTTGTTTTCAAAAATGTCATTTAGGGACAAGTTTCAGAGTGGTAGCCGTGTTAGTCTGTATCAGCAAAAATAATGAGGAGTCCTTGTGGCATCTTAGAGACTAACAAATTTATTTGGGCATAAGGTTTCGTGGGCTAGAACCCACTTCATCAGCTGCATGGAGTGGAAAATACAGTAGCAGGTATATATATACCCTGTTTCCCCGAAAATAAGATATCCCTCGAAAATAAGACCTACTTCCAGTTTTGCCTCTCGCTGTAATATAAGACATCCCCCGAAAATAAGACCTCCCCGATAATAAGGCCACCCCGGAATATAAGGCCCTGAAGCTCCAGGAAAAATAAGACCTCCCCTGAAAATAAGACCTAGCGCATCTTTGGGAGCAAAAATTAATATAAGACACTGTCTTATTTTCGGGGAAACACGGTACATAGTACATGAAAAGATGGGAGTTGCCTTACCAAGTAGTGGGTCAGTCTAACAAGACAATTCAATTAACAGTAGAATACCAAGGGAGGAAAAATCACTTTTGTAGTGGTAATGAGGGTGGCCCATTTCAAACAGTTGACAAGAAGGTGTGGGTAATAGGGGGAAATTAGTATGTTAAAATTAGATTTTGTAATGACCCAACCACTCCCAGTCTTTATTCATGCCTAATTTGATGGTGTCCAGTTTGCAAATTAATTCCAGTTCTGCAGTTTCACGTTGGAGTCTGTTTTTGAAGTTTTGTTGTTGAAGAATTGCCACTTTTAAGTCTGTTATTGAGTGACCAGGGAGGTTGAAGTATTCTCTTACTGGTTTTTTAATATTGTAATTCCTGATGTCAGATTTGTGTCCATTTATTCTTTTGCGTAGCGACTGTCCGGTTTGGCCAATGTACATGGCAGAGGGGCATTGCTGGCACATGATGGCATATATCACATTGGTAGATGTGCAGGTGAACGAGCCCCTGATGGTGTGGCTGTTGTGGCTAGGTCCTATGATGGTGTCCCTTGAATAGATATGCGGACAGAGTTGGCACCAGGGTTTGTTGCAGGGTTTGGTTCCTGGGTTAGTGTTTTTGTTGTGTGGTGTGTAGTTGCCGGTGAGTATTTGCTTCAGGTTGGGGCTGTAATTCTTCTTGTCAACTGTTTGAAATGGGCCACCCTCATTACCACTACAAAAGTGATTTTTCCTTCCTTGGTATTCTACTGTTAATTGAATTGTCTCATTAGACTGACCCCGCACTTGGTAAGGCAACTCCCATCTTTTCATGTACTATGTATATATATATACCTGCTACTGTATTTTCCACTCCATGCAGCTGATGAAGTGGGTTCTAGCCCACGAAAGCTTATGCCCAAATAAATTTGTTAATCTCTAAGGTACCACAAGGACTCCTCATTATTTAGGAACAAGTTTCAGTTTGTAGTTCTAAAAAATGGGTGAAGTCGTTTGTTTATAAACATACACATTTTTTGAACACTGGACGTTTCTTGGCACTGCGTTACAATTCTCACCAATATGTGTTTTTTGAAATCTGTAGTTTTTTAAGAACATCACTACATATCTGTAGAGTTTATTTTGTCATGTTTTAAAATATTAATGTCAGCTCCTGACTTTCTAATGTTTAAACTGAAAAACAAATTAATTTATTTCTTGAGTGACATTCTTTTGTTTGCAGGTGGAGTGAAGGGCCACCAACCAGACCGCACCCAAAGCGACCATCACTAGCCCATTCTAGTCCCAGTAGTCTCCATGCAGAAACTATTTGTTTAGTGTGACTGCTCAGTGGTGGCAATGCACATTTCTGCCACAGGTAGGGGAGAGTGCACCAGAAAAAAGCATTTCACCTTTATCAATTGGGCTTCTTATTTGACACCATTCTAGGAGTGCCTTAGAAAGAACAGATTTTGGTTTTATATCATGCCTTGCATACTCCTCTGTTGCCTGCACCTTGTGTAGTCATTTACATTGGTGCAATGCTACCCTTTTAGAATAATCACGTCTTACATTCACTTTGCACTGGCGTCAATGGCTACACAAGTTGCAGGGCAATGAAGAATTAGGCCATCAGTGTATCACAATACTTCAAAGAGTGACATACTGGTCATACAGTTGATGTTCTGGCGAAGCTAGCACTCAGCAATAGTTTACATACATCGCATCACTGGACACTATAACCCGTTTCTCTGAGAAAGTTAACATCATCTTATACTTATATATCTCTTTTCATTCCAAAGGATCCCAAAGCACTTTATAAGCTACAAATAGATCACTTTACTCATTCTGGGGTATAACACAGCAGTTGTTTTACTGTACACAGCAGTGCAGCTTAAAGTAGGAAGTGAATAATACCAAAGCAAATGAAGACGCCAAGAGGAATGTCTAGGTACGCTGAATATAGATACTTATCATTAATAATTATTAGTAGTAGCTGTAGTAGTAGCAAATATATTGGTAGCATCCAAAGACCCCAGTTGAGACTGCGGCCTCATTGTGCTAGACCCCATACAAATACAGAAAAGAGACTATCCTTGCTCTGAAGGGCTTACAATCTAAAGACATAAACAGATGAAAGGTAGGAGATAAGGATACAATATGCAAGCAAATGATATGATAAAGAATTGGCATAACTTTTTTATTTGTGTGTATTGTAGGCATTGGGATTTTCTTCTTTTTTAATAATTGACACAAGAGGTAGGAGGGAAGGGAGTAAAAAAAAAGAAAGAAGGGAAAGAGAAATTTCCACAGCTTAAAGGTAGAATTTGTTGAAGTCACGGGGGTAATGTCTATATTTTGCACAAAGGGCCCTGGGAATTTTAATAGCCCACACTGGTCAGAACTTTGTCGTTCCAGAAGCAAAATGTCCTTTATCGGGATATCAGATGAGTCCAGATTAACAGGAACAGCGCCCTCAGCACAATTTCTGGTAGCACTTAAGCCAGGGGTAGTCAATTTTTTTTTTGTCAAGGTCCACATTTCTTGGTCAAGGTATAGTCAATTTCCAGACTCCAGAGAAAATAATAAATAATAATAATAATAAGTAAATAAAAAGATTTTGGGGTGTGTTCAAAAGCAGCTGGTAGTCCGGATTTGGCCTGCTGTCCACCTGTTGACTACCGCTCACTTAGGCATTCTTTGGAAGTCTACCAGCCCATGACCAACACAGTCCAACCCTGCTTAGTTTTTGGCATTTGACAAATTCATTCATAGAGCAAGCAGGTTACACTTGAAGGCCTGGATTATGAGGCAGGTTGCAGAAAAGGATAATGTGGTTAGATAATTTTTGTTTGTGCAGTTTTAATATATAAGTTACTCAAATATATTTATTGAATACAACATGCCAAAATGTATTTTTTCTTATATTTCACTTTAAAAAAATGAGAGTGGGTGCTCCTTACTGGGAATGGTAGAAATTTTTCACAAATTAAAGCAGGTGATCTTGATGGCTGCATTTTGGATGGATGGAAGTAGGCCAAGATGTCTGAAAGGTCAAAGAGGAGGTTGTTGCAATAACTGAGGTGAGAAATAGCCTGGGCCTGTACCAGGATATTCACAATGAAAATGGAGAGGAATAGATGGATTTTGGAAATACTGTAGAGGATAAATTGGCTGGACTTTACAGCTGCATCAAAGGCAGGGGGGAGGAGACAAATCAAGGATTCCATCAAGGCTGTGGGCCTGAGGGGTAGAAAAGATGGTAAAAATGGTTACTTTTACCCTTTCTGTCTTTTTTCCATTTTTTCCCCATTTTGCCATTGAAAAAAGGAGGGAAATTAAAAAAAAAAAGGGGGGGGGAAGAACGGTGGGTGTTGGGGGGCACCCAAAACAGGACAACAAACTTTTTTAAAAAATCTGTTTTAAGGGTATTTTTATTGAAAAAAAATCACTAAATTTCCACAAAATAGTTTGACAAAAACCCCCAACTTATTTTCCCCAGAATTTTTCACAAAACATGCTTAACATTTTTGACCAGTTCTTCTGGACAATAAATTAGGCATGAGTTTGCAAGGCAGTGTGGCTACAGCTGAGGCCAACACCATTATAGGCTGTATACACAGAAACATCACACAAAAATATTCCCTTTTTATGTGTGCGTAGATACCTCATTGCCAGAAAGTTGTTGATACATTGGAATGAGTTCAGAGAACAAGGAAAATTGTAATGAGTCTGGATGGACTGATATATGAGAGAAGACTAAAAGAGTTAAATATGTATAGTTTAGCTACTAAAGGAGGAAAGCTTTTGATGTTTCACTACAAATATTTGAAAGTGTAATCATTAAGGAGGAAGAATTATTTCAGGTAGTGCAAGGTAAAACTAGAAATAATGGAATGAGATTATAAGGGAAAAATTAAGCTGAATATCACAGAAAATTTCCCAACAGTGAGATCTATTAAGCTGTGGAATAGTCTTCCAAGAGAAGTAATGAAAAGCCCATACCTTAGGACATGTAGAATTAGATCTGACCAAACACTAGTAAGTAGGGACAATCCTGCATCATCAGGGAGTTGCACCATATGACCTAATAGATTTTCTTCCATCTTTTAATTCTTGGCGATGTGGGGTGCATTTTTGTATTTAATTTCCAATCTCAGTGAGTGACAATGCTGGAACACAGAACACACAGATGGGCTAGAAATAGGTGAAAACAAAGACAGGAAATGAAATAGGGATCTTTTCTTAAAAAGTGGTGTGGCAACCTCAGATAAGCAGGAAGACCAACGGCATTAACAATTACAACATATATTAAGGAATTATAGCTAAGTTATTATGCAAGACCACAGTACATACTTAAAGCTTGTCTAAGATCATCTGGTTCTGTTTCAGTCAGTCCCTGCATAGAGGTTAGACCATGGTGAACCACCAGATCTTATCTGAGCACAAGGAGTGAAAAGAATATCAGCAATAGGAAAAAAATAACAGAAAGGAGTAGTCCTCCAAGGACTGTTCCTTAATGTCATTATTCTCAGTCAGTCAGTATATACGGATGCTTAAGTATGAGCCACTTTTCATTGCCTTGGGCTGGGCTGGGCTGGAGTTGTTTTGCAGATCCACAAGAGTGCAAGTGCCATGTCTGAGCTCTGGGTGGTAGGTGCTTATTTATAGTCAGGTCTCTTTTGGTCCTCGTCTTAGAATAAAGGGGCCTTCCAATGAGTGCAGACATAAATGACCCAGAACAGTGCAAAGGGACCTTATTGTAATTTGTAAATAAAAATCAGCCCCCCCTTTGTTTCATCTGTCTGCCATGTCTTCTCTTTTAGGATATAAACACTCTGGGGCATGAACTGTCATTCACTATATTCTCGTACAGTTTTTAGCACAACGGGGTCCTGATCTGGTTGGCTTCTCGATGCTACTGCAACATACATTTTAAATAAATATTAATTATGTAAAGCTGTTTCATGGGTCACTCTTAAGATCAGAGGCAACTGCTACAGGTGACATGGAATCTCTACAACTAAGACTGCACAACCTGGAGATTTTACTCAGTAAAGACAAGGACCCTTATAGAAAAGTCCTACATAATTTGAGGGCTTGAATGGGATTCTTTCTATTAACTTCAATTGGCTTTGCATCATGCCCAAACTGATAATGATAACTTTAAAATAGGCTGTAGCAAGAATATAATTATCTATTAAATTCAATAGAATGATTTTTAAAGAAACTATATCAAAGTTGTCATTCTCTGTTAAATGCTAAATGTTTTAAATAATTTCTATTGTTAGCATCCCTACTAAATGCTACAGACTTCTCCCTCATGGCACACTGTAGTGTCTGGTGGTTAGCGCAAACCACTGGGAACCTGAAGAGTTCTAGACTCTAATCCCACCTAAACCACTGACTCACTGTGTGACTGGCCAAGTCACTTGACCTCCTTGTGCCTCAGCCCACCAAGCTTGAAATCTGGATAAGATGTGGAAGTGAAAAAGAAACCAGATGCTGAACTAAATCTGTCTGAGTCAATAAATCACAAATGGATGGTGAATTTCTCTTTTTGTGGATTAGAGTTCACTTATTTGATGCTCTAGTCAGAAATCACGTGGCTGTTGCAGAGCAACAATAAATACAGAAAAATCCTGGCTGGTTAATAAAACTCTAGGTAAACACCCTATTTAGATGAATAGCATCCTTGTTTCAATTCTCATGGCTGCTGGTAAACCGAGGTGCTAGTTTTATAGCAAACTCATTCTCCTTTAAACTTGCTGTTTTCACTGTTGCTTCCTATGGAGTCTTGTTAAGCATAATTGTAGTTGATCCTCTGACACCAGTATATAAGGGGAATGCATTCATTTTAGTTCCTTTGTGCTTTGATATATTATTTTTAAAGCTCTCCCTCTATTCTTCCTTTGTAGCAGTAGATGTGTCAAACATGCCCTGACTGATTTAGCTTTGTCTGTCTGTCTAGTCAATGAGGACTGGAAAATTTACACTCACACAGAAACACTGAGTTAATAATGATGAGGTGCTGAAAAAGTTTTGGACAACATCCAAAAGTCTGAGTTTCTAAAAACAAGACCCAAAGCAAAAACTGCAGGCTCTGATACAGACCTCAGAAAAATACAAAATTCAGATTCACTTTTTTAACTTTAGAAGGGTTTTCTTCTAGATTTCAAAGGAAATGTTATTCAGTTATGCACATGAACCTTCAACAATTTAAGGATATAATCCTGTCATTCTTAATCAGACTTGACTCAGTCATTTCAAAGGCACTTTTGCCCGAGTATGAATGGCAGGATATGGCGTGAATTTATGATCATGGAGTATGCTGTTGTGTCCTATTTGCACATTTTTTTCGAGTTGAACTTTATGGGCAAAATCCTGGCCTCATTAAAGCCAACTGGAGGTTTGCCACTGACTTCAATGGAGCCAGGATATCACCCTGTTTGGTTTATATTAGAAGAACAAATTGTAATATCTATTAGAATAAGATCTTTAGAGGGAGATGTGGAAATAACATAAAAATAATCCCAAACTGTTACATGTTTTTAAATTCATTAATAAACTAAATAATTTCCAATGAGCCCATGAGTCAAAGATGTGTGACTTAACAGTGATGTGACAAAAACCCCAGGGTTTGGTAGAAAAAATCATGCTATGCAATGACACCGAGTTCTGACAAGGAGATTATTTATGGCTGTTGTGTTAGTCCTATTATCCCCACAAACACACTTTTTTAAATTAACTGCCTTGATATGAGGTGAAGGATAGGACAGATTAATATAACAGCTTTTCTCCACAACTAGGCCATTTATAAAGTATGATCTATAAGAAAGCTGATGTCATAAAAAGAGAGATTTGATACCATTGCCATGGTATTAGCTCCCTTACTACCCTTGAACTCTAGAGACTTAATGGTCCTCAATGAAATGGTATTTAAACAACCTATTTTGCAAATGATCCTGTGGACATCTCAATCTATTAAACAATTACCAGGAAACTTTAGGTGACCATCACTAAGATTTGATTATTTAAGCAACAGTCAGTGCCCCGAACAATTGTTCAAAATCCAAAATTTATTTAGCAATTTTTGTGCAGATTTTCTTTGCTTAACCTATTGGAAAATGATGGTTCAGCTACTTTCAGATTTACCAGCCCATAAACCTAGCCTTGTCATGCCAGTCTGCAAACTGGTGTAAGTAAACAATCCTAATATGTGGGTTCCTGGCGGTTATGTAAAAAAACCTGCTTGACTATAACTAGCACTCCACTAGTAGAGAACTTTTTGCAGGATTGGAGCCAAATTCAGTGGTGACTTATCTTCATACTTGCTAGTCTGCAAGTAAGACTCCTAGCTTTTTAACAAAATATGTATTTGATCATGGTTTTGTATATGTAGGTATTGTAAAAACAGGGTAAATCTCAAAAGATGCAGCTGCACTGGAAAATCCATAAACATTTTCCTGTACTGGCGCAACTCAACTAGCAGTAGCAACAGCGGCAGTTGTATGTGTATGGATGAGTGTGTTTGTGTATATGGTTGTGTATGGGACTGCACACATGAGTATGTGTATGAGTGCTTAGTGTGTGTGCATGCTATATGTCAACGGTTTTGGCAAGCAAAATGATATTTTCCACCTCTTCTCATTTCTCCATTGTGTATGGTTTTGTCTGTTTCAGTTTTATGTGTTATACCATCACTCATTTGAAAGGGTAGCTGTGGATCTTAAACTATGGCATTTATGTGTGAGATGTAGTAAATTGTGAAGTTGGATGGAGATTGTCAGAGGGGAAAAAAAAAGCTGTTTCTCTAACAAAATCCAGTGCTCCATATGCTGTCTTACAGGTGTCCCTTTATGTTCTTGAGCTCTTGTGTAGTTAATGGCTCTATTTTTTGCATATGCACTGACAAATATTCCATACCTGGTTATATCGTCATGTCCTCCACTCCCCACAAATGGAATTGTTACACTGATGCCAACTATTTGTTCATCATGCCGGTGGGATAAGGCCTCTTCTCCAGTCCGTTCATTGCTCCTATTCAGGACATTTATTTCCAACTAAACTAATTTTCCAAAATGTGATATATTTTTTCCACACAACAAACTATTTTTATTGTCCTACTTCATTTTTACTATCTATAATCCCTATTTAGTAGATTCCAAGCAAAAACAATAGCAACAATTCAATATGCCTCAACAAAGGCCTTTGCTTTGTCTAATTATCTTTGTCTAAATTCCTTGGCATAGAGACCCTAACACTTGTTTTACCAGGGCATAATTTCAGTCCTATTCCTTTTTGTAGTTCTATAGCAATAGCACTAGTTGGCACTCAACACAAACATTAAAAAACACATCCTTTGTCAGGTGGATTTGGATGTCACTTCTTCTGTGGACAACTTGGTTCAGTTATATTAATAGGACCATTGGAATGATCTTTCTTAGTTTTATAGCTAAAACTGTTGTAAATACTTCATATAATATTTCTTGATAAATATTTATCACTTCTGCAATGCCTTTCATTTGAGGATCTCAAAACACTATGCAAACATTAATTAATCAACACCACTAGGTGCTAGGTAAATATATACAGCCCCAATTTTACAAATGGAGAAACTGAAATGCTCTCTGAGACAGGGACTGTCTTTTTGTTCTATATTTGTGCTAGGATAATACAAATAAATTAGAACGACAGATAAATTAAGTAACTTGCTCAAGGTCACAGAGTAAACCTGTGGCAGAGGAGCCAGATATGTCAATTTCCAGTCCTTTGCCTTTATTATTAAGGCCCAAGTTTAGCAAAGTACTTAAGCATGTGTTTAACTTTAGGCATGTAAGTAGTCCCATTGATTTCAAAGGAACTATTCATAAGCTTAAAGTTACACTAAAGTTACACTTGCAAAATTGAGATCTAAATCAGACAGCCTTTAAAATGTGTTCTCACATGGTTTTATCAACATGTCATTTGCCTGTAGATTCAGGTAACTGGTTTTGCCAACTGTGGAGAAAACAATTTAAAAAAAATAAAATGAATCTATATTCTTTAAGATTTAGGACAAAGAATTTCACTCCTAATACTGAATCTTCATATCTTAAAATGTAATACATGGTGCTAAAGAACAACATTCTCTTAAAAGGGGCACCCATTCTCAGCTCAGATAGGAAATCTGCCTTAAAGACTGACCCTCCCATTCCCACTACACTCTCTATCTTTGGGCATGTCTTCAATACCCGCCGGATCGGCGGGTAGCGATTGATCTATCTGGGATCGATTTATCGCGTCTAGTGTAGACGTGATAAAATCGATCCCCAATCACTCTGCCGTCGACTCCAGAACTCCACCGCAGCGAGAGGCAGAAGCGGAGTCGACGGGGGAGCGGCAGCGGTTGACTCGCCGCCGTCCTCACAGCCAGGTAAGTCGACCTAAAATACGCAACTTCAGCTACGCTATTCGCGTAGCTGAAGTTGCGTATCTTTAGGTCAACCCCCCCCCTCGTAGTGTAGACCTACACTTTGTGTCCACCAATAGATTCCCTTTCATGGTCACAAATATTCAAGCCGTGGTACTGATTTGCTTTCATATCAGTTTTGTTCCAGATTTGTTTATTCTGCCCCCTCCTCGCAACCCATGTTCCTTTGGTAAATCTGATAAACAATGCCTTTTTATTGCTACAGGCAGAAAGTCCAATGCAATACAATGGGAGGCATGACTTGGCTGGGTTGCAAAGTGCAGGTGTTCGGAGTATTGTGGTCATCCAAACCAGATGCGGAGGAGATGAAGCACCTGTTTCCCTTCTTTGCGGTGCTGGGGAATACAACACTATGCAGGCTACAGAATGTAGCCTGAAATTAATAGTGCTGCTGCATTTTTTCCTTGAAAGGGGAAGAAAGATGGACCACGTACAACTTTTACAAACATTCCTACAAGCATGCACTCACGCACACACACTCAGACACCCGTGCGGGGCTGGATAAGCTTCTTTCAGTGGAGCAGAAAGGAATCAGAGACTTAGCTGTAACTTCACCTCTTTCTGTATTGTATCATGTAGCAGGACAAGGCTGATAAAGGGACAAGAGGCGATGATTTTTTATAGCTTTGTTAGCTGTCAGACTTAATCCATAGCCTCTTGGATTTATCTGCATTTTATTCATATTTCTACAGGTTCTACAAATATCTCTTTCAAAGGCAGAAATTCAGTTAATATTTTCTGTTCATAAGACAAGGCTCAAACCTGTTGCCATTGAAGTGAGTGGAAAAACTCCCATTGACTTAAATGGAAGCAGGAGCCTGTCCATAGTATCTAATAACAATGAAATGTACTAGGAGTCCACAGGGAGAGGAGGCAAAACTGTGATCGTTGGGGTCAAATTCTGCTGACCTTCCTCACTCTGATTGTTCCATTGAGTTAAATGGCACTGTACATGTGGGTAAGGAGAGCAGTAATTGGCTTTTGGTTTGAACACTGTGAGCTGCTAAGTCCAGGTGACTTTCAAATAGTAAAGAAGTTATTTATACAATTCTAGCCCAGCACTTACAGAACTTTGTCACAATACTAGTGTAACAGGGCAGCCGGACCTATTCTGGAAGGAAGCCCAGCAGGAGGGGTCTCACTGTTGACTGCGGTAGCACACAGGCCACAGAAACACAGTGGTCCAAATTGAGTACTTTTGTAAGAAGGCACAACTCCATTGAATCATTAGATTTGTGCTCACTTACAACATGACTGAAATTGATCTAGTGAGTTCATCTATCAAATGAGGGACCCAGTTAGGGACTGACACAGTTAAAGTCAACGGGAGTCTTTCTGTTGTCTTTGTCCTGACCTTACAATTCACTGTGCATGGATGCCTTTAATGGAAGTTAGATGATTAGGCCTATAAGAGACTAGGGCCGAGATCTTCCAAGGTATTTAGATGCCTAACACCCAAAACAATGGGCTTTATGTGCCAAAGTACCTTTGAGGACCTGGACCTAAGTCCACTTTGGTGTTTGTCCACCAGTTGGTAGTTCACTCTCCAGAACCAACAGATGGTTTTTTTGGCCACATAGAGTTATTCAATGCATTCCATTTACTCAGGGAGCTTCCCTTTAGGAGTTCCTGAGCAGGCCCTCAGTTTGGCTCCTGACTTTGCTGGTATTACTGCACAGCAAAATCAAGTTTGACCTAAGAACAGCAGTTTTCAGCAAATACATTTTAATGGTGTTAATGAATCAGAACTATTTTGGGGGGGGTCAGGAAACAGGGAAATGTGCCAACCTGTTTAATGTTTCTGTAAGAATCTAAAAGGATAAAGAAATGTTACATAGACACCCATTTAAAACTGGAATCTCATTAGAAGAGGAAGAAGGAAAATCCACAAATTGTGACAGAGGGAAGAGAATGGCAAGGGGGAGGGACAGGCATAAGGTGTAGATGTTAAAGTCTATAAAAGATTGGTTGTCTTTACTGGAGTTTATACTCTCATTCTCTAATTAAACTAGTTGAGCAGGGGGAGATTAAAATGTATGATAAACAGGGCATCTTTTATGCGATACTATTGGAATGGAGTTTACTTATCTGTAGAAATCTTTCTTTTTGTGCTCCTTAATTTGTCCTTGAAGTCCTGTATCTAATCATTAGTTGAGCAACTAGTAATTCTCCCCCAACCCCGCCACCCTTTTTTATGATCAACTTTAATCTTTTGACTCAGTGAAAAACATGTTTCCCCTATCATAACTAGTTTAACAAAAATTCTCTTTCAAGTTTAGATTACTCAGATACAATGGCTTTCCTGCAGCTTCGTGCTGGAGAAAGGAATTTACATTAGGGAAAAAAAGAGATTTATGATAGCATTGTATTTCCATTTGAATATGGAGAGTTAATAACATGCATATGTTTTTTTTTTATTATTATTATTTTAAGGCTTAAGCTTTGCCATAGGCAAAAAGGAAACCTGGAAACTGTGGGACTGGCAGGGCTCAATGAATAACTTAATCTGGGTTTCATTCACAAACAGCAGCTCACACACAGGGAAAGGGCTGGTGTGTTTTGCCAAATCGGAACTGGAGTAAGTGCCAGGATTTCCTGATTTGTTTACATTTCTCAAAAAACTTTTTTTTCCCCCGGACTAAGACAGAATTAGACTTCCTTTTCCACTTTTGGCCCTTTCCAAACTATTCTTGCCTGATATATTCTCTCCTTTTCCCTGTATTCTCCTTTGTTTCAGTCTCAGCTGGGCTCCTTTGTTTTGCAAAAACAGAAAGGCAATGAAAGATGTCAATCTATGATAATAATGATAATGTAGTCAGGTTTGCATGACAGCAACACAATGCCTTGGGCTTTTCCAAAACACTTGGATCCACCACTCTTTTTGCAATTGTTCCCAGAGGAGAGAGTGTGGTATATCCAGTGCTGTATCCTAAAACCAAGGTGCCATAGTGTTACAGAGTAAAATCAATATGAAAGCAGCTCGCATAAACCTTGTTGATGAGACCTGTCACTGCGTTAATAAGAAATCAGAAGGGACTCGTCATGGAACTGAAACACTTTTTCATCAACTGACAGAGCTTTTCAAGCTTCTCAGGGTTTTATTTTCCCTACTACTCATTTTTCACTTTCACTAACTTTATTGTACTTTACCCATTGCCTACAACCTCAGTGCTATAGCTGCAGAAACTTGTTTTGAAGTGCTGTGTTCATTTGTTTCTATCCTTTTGATCATCCCACAGAAAGAAAACAATGTAGCGGTGGATTTAGGCCATTGTTTTTCTAACAACAAGAGAAAGCCAGTCTGCAATCAGTGGTTAATGCAAATGTGCAAAAGGGCTGGGAGGGGGGTGTCTTTAAAGCTGGTAAAAGCCATGAGATTGAGCCAGAGGGGCTTAGACATTTTACTGATTGACAGTTGCTTGATTCCCTATCCCAGTCATTAGATACAGTTATCCTATTATATTATTATTATATATTATTGTTTGTATTACAATGGTGCCTAGAGGCTCCAATCAAGATGGCGGCCCCTTTGTGCACATGCAGTGAGAGGCCATCCCCAACTTGAAGGCCTTACAATCAAAATAGACAAGGCAGATGAAGGGTTGGATGAGGGATATAATATACAAGCAGAGAGGATACAATATACAAGCAGAGTGATCAGACTGATGGGTGGAAGCGGCCATGTTACTGCGTTTCTGCATTTTAAAAATTCTTTTAGTTTTATTATTTTAAAATGTTATTGTCCAGCTTTTCAGCTGACATAGCTCCACTCAAGTCCATACAATGATGCTGATTTACACCAGATGATTAATGGAATACACAGTGGAGAATGGGATGAGGGGACAAAATTAGTTAACAGGAGTATGGGAACAGGAAAAGGAAAAGGAAGGGTGAGAAGGGCAATTATTCAGGAGTCAAGAAGGAAGGGTAAGGGCAAAAGATAGAGGAAAAGGAGAAGAGAAGGATGGAGAGGATCATGGGTGGCAGGACGAGTGAAGCTGCAGCAGAGGGAGTGTGAAAAAGGGGGGCAGAAAAAGATTGAAATAAACAGGCCCGTAATGTTGCAATTCCTGCACCATCTTTTTAAAAAATAGCATCCTGAAATGTAGAACAGAAATGACATGAATGGTTGTTTGGGATGTGCCCCTGGAGAGGGCTTTACTGACCATGTGTGAAACATATAATAAATATTTGCTTATGATTCGGTGTAGTATTGCTATCTAAATTTAATGGTTGGGAATTAATACTGTGTTATTTAAGTTTATGTTCATTTAAAACGTTTTGAATTATATTTATTTCAAAATATGTATTTTTCATATTTCGATGGTGGTATGCTACGTAATTGCCTAAAAGCACCCATTTTTAGCACTTCATCTGATATGAATCAAAAACCATTGTGCCACCGGGGAAAAAAAGATGAACAGATGTGTGAATTGGAACTGAGGTGATAATGAAATCAAAAATTATTTTGAGAAATGATGGAAAATAATTCAGGACACTCCGATATTAACTGAATATATTCCAGCTCCTTTCTTGTTAGAAAATCTGCAGAGATATGACAAGGAATCAAATCCTGATAACTTACTTGCAGAAACAAAGCAAATTGATTTGAATGTGATTACTCATGTGAGTAAGGAGAGCAGGAATTGGCCTAATGTCAATGTGCAGCATTTACTAGAAGTTAACACCTACCATTTCTGCTTCATCAGTTGTCTGAGCCTGTAGTTTCATTATTAGGTTTTGATGACACAGTTTTAGATTTTCAGTTACAACTTGCATGATAACGGCCAGTACTCTACATCTGACCAGTTACTGCTGTTTAGCACTATAAAGAAACATTATTTTTCCAGGCGAGCTGTGCGTGTGTGTGTGTGGGGGAAGTGGTGTGTCTGTATTACGCTCTTAAATAAAATATGATTCATTGCTTGTGTCAGCCAGAGTTTGCTTCCCACTGACAAAACAACAGGAGGGGAGACTTATTTTAAACAAACACTTCTGCTTTTTTGCATTACTGATAACTAATACTGATGAAACCACAAACCTGAATAGCACAGAGGCTTCACCAAAAGTTAGTCATGCGTCATTTGGAATAACTCACTACTTGATGGTAATTGACATTCAGTTTAGACATTCATTTTCCTCTCTGTGGTTCCAAATAAAATTAATGTTCAAAGATGCAATATCTATCTTTCTATCTATGCATTTTATCAGTGGAGAAGACTTATCACCATCATATCTAAGCACTGAAAACTTTAGGCCACGTTTTCACAGAACAATAGCCTAACATTAAAAGGTGAAGCCCGCATTTAGGTTCCCGAACAAGTGACCTGATTTTCAAAAGTGCTCAACACCTTGCTGCCTCTGTTGACTTCAGCTGACATCACTTCCACCAGTAAGTGCAATATCATAATACTGTCACTTTATTACGCTGCATAAAAATGACTTAAAATGGCCCCATTTCACCTCTTTGCATCTGCAAGCAGAGGGGTGCAGAAACCTACAGATCTAGGCTGGCAAGTGGAGCTTTCAGACACTTTTTATTCTTCATCCTAGACCTTCACTGGCGATCTTCAGACCATCCTGTGTAGCCAGGCACACTTTGAACCTGATCTTTGGAATAAATGTGGAGAAAGAAAACATCATTCACCAGGCACGAGTCTGGACAGCCACTTCATGCAAGCAAGTCTCCAGGAAGATCCCAAAAGCTCATGGATTTAAAGATTGAAAAAACATATTCCATGACAGTCATAACTGGCCAACAGAATAAGGGGATGCAGAGCTGGTAAGTCTTTACAACAATGTGGATGCCACCACCATGGCTCCCAAACAGCCCCTTCCTTCTAGTGGCGCACACAGGCCTCCATGGTTCTCAGATAATGTACGTCAAATGGAGAGAGAGGGAAACTGAAACTAGAGTACTGGTGGCAGAAAACTCAGGCTGAGGTCAACAGATGGAAACACAATGAACAAGCCTGTTCCAAGGCCATGTACAGATCTTTTTCTCCTCCTCCATAGCAGACGTGCAGAAGGTGAGCTGCTGCTTTCTGCAACACTTTTAGCACTTTCTCAAGGCTGTTGCTTTCAAGTTAAATTAAACTGAGTTGCAATAATTAAGTTCCTTGCAAAAGTTTGGGCATTTTATTTTGCATCACTTTAATTTTCCTGAATTATAGAAAATCCAATCTGATTTACCTATTAACATTTGTGATTAGGGGAATTTTAGGAGAGAAGTTACAATAAACAATTTCCACAGCGTATGAGCAAAATGCTGCTGTCAGATCTGCTGCATAGTGTGGATGCGAATTGTCTCCAGTGTTCTGTGTCCCTTTCATAAATAAACTCCAAGTAGTGAAGAAAATCATGGATTTTTAAATATTTTCCATGTTGGAAACTTCTGACAACTGAAGATATTTTTGAATTAAATAAGCATGGACTTATAGACCATCATGCTTTAATGGGATAGTGCAATAATTCTTGAGCAGAGTTGGGGACTCCTGGGGTGGGATGCAGCGGTGCTGTGTGTATGTGTGTGCGTGTGTATGTAGTTTTTTTCAAGTTTTCAGCTAGAGATCAGTCCAAACCAAGGCTAGGCATCCAAGAAACCGCTTAAATTTGGAATTAGGCCCACACTTGAAAGGTCAAGCCTATTTTTATTCCCCACATACATTACGGTAGAGGAAATATGTCTCACTCAGAAGAATCCCCAAGTTCCTCAAGGGGACAAGAGCATGCCTTCCTGGTAGAGCTGTAAGAAATAGAACTATCATTTTTCACTTTACAAAAGTCACCCTTCTCCAACAGTGTTGCCAGCTCTTGCATATTCCATTCGCAGTCTTACAATATTTGGGGTTTTTCTTAAAGCACCAACTTCTGGAATCAACAGAATCTACTAAAATCTCTCACTCTGTCTCTCAAAAATCAATTTCTACCCCTCATGGGGTATGTTTACACTGTGGCTGGGAGTAAGCTTCCCAGTCCGGGTCAACAGACTCTTGCTAGCAGGGCTTGTGCTAACATACTGAGGACAGCTGTGTGGATGGTGTGTGCAGGAGCCCCACTGTGTATGTTGCCACACTGGCAGAGGCTTGGACTAGCCACCCAAGCTCAGACCCACCTGAACCCCCTGGATCTGATCTCAGGTGTCTAGCCCCAGCCTCTGCTGGTGCTGCAATGTCCACACAGCTATTTTTGGGGTGCTAGCACGAGTCTGTCTCCCTGGGCTGGGGGGCTCGCTTCCAGTTGCTGCGTAGACACACCCATGATTGCAGAGAACTGCTTGAAAACAGGGATCAATGCATCCTAAAGGCTCAGAGACCAGAAGGGAAATAAAAATAAACTAAAAATCTGTTTTTTTAAAACCTCATGATTTGGGGGGTACCGACTCCTGATTTTTGAATGCTTGGGTTTGGCAATACTGCCCAACATATACAAATGTACATACTCTCCAGGACTGTCCTGAGATTTCTGAGAGCTGCTCCCTTCCATGTTCTCCTCCCACCCCAGGGAACACAGCATCCAAGTGAATCCAATAATATGCATAAACTACCCCATTTTGGTACAACACTGTGTCAGTCTTCAAGGCTTGTTCTTTGTATCCTACCGTGAGCATCAATTTTATAGCATGTTTCAGGTTCTGATCTCAGCTGACCTCTCCCCTTCAAAGATAAAATCATCAATTACTTATGCTGGCCAAAACTTGTTGAGAATAGAAGTTAGACATACATGTGGGTGTCAAATTAGTCCCTGAAAGCAGTTAACTACCAAGATAAACTTGTCTCTTCCAAGAGACTATTTTTTCAATTGATTTTACAGTGATGTTAAAGATGAACTAATTTGTTTCAAGCATTATATCATCTATCATTAATTTTATCACATTAAAATAAAGATTTGCTCCAAAAATATACTATGGCCCCAAACAAAAATAAGTACCCCATAGAGGGTAAGAAAAGGAATATGGCAGCAAAGAGATGTCATACAATATGTTCTCTGCTTTTTTTCTGTTGTTAGGAACTACATAAAACCAGATGTGCGCAGGAGAGAAGCATTCCCTGATATAACAATGAGTAATAAAGAGTAACTCACAATCATAGGATGCATGACACAATAATGAATTGTATATTACATGCTTAGAGAACACAATCAAAACCGTCCATTTCTTCCAGTGGAAGTTCACAGGCAGAATTGGGACATAAGGAAAATTCCATTTCAGGTCTTTCATTCAATTTTCCTGTTTTCATGCAGTCATTGTGAAAAAGAAAAAGTACGGATGTTAGGATCACTCTCTCTCTCTGCATCTACGGTGATAACTATTTAAAAAAAACACACATTTATTCAATTATCACTGATTTATTTTTAACTTCCTACAGTTATAATTACCTGTGCTTTGATTCCATTAGATCACAAGTAAGCCTGGTACTCATGAGAATATGTGGTTGTTCCTTTAAATGTGTAGCCAAAAACCAGACAGGATGGGAATGGGGGAAGATTCTAGGCAGAACCTCTGCTGTGAAACAGAAAGAGAGAATAAACTATAGTGATAATATTGTTCTCCTTATTTTAATACATGACCTTAAACGGTACTAGAAATAATTGCTGTTTCTGTGATTCTTTGCTGTTGTCATATGACAGCATTTGGGATGCTATTCTGCTGCAAATGCTTTCAGATGAAACATAAAACCAACACTCCGACCATTTGTGATCATCAAACATCTCATAGAAGCTTTTGTAGGATAGGGGTGTTAAACCTTTGTGTGCTGAGAAAATGCCAACTAAAGTAATTGCATTTTGCCTGCTTAAACTCTTACTGTGGTCTCTGAGGGTATGCCTACACTGCAATTAGACACCCCTGGCTGGAGCCTAGGTTCTAGGAACTTGTGAGGTGGAAGGGTCCCAAAGCTTAGGCTGCAGCCTGAGCCCAAACCTCTACACCGCAATTAAATAGCCCCACAACGCAAGACCGAGTCAGCTGCCACGGGCCAGCCATGAGTTTTTAATTGCAGTGTAGAAATACCCTATGATAACCAGGTCCCAAACAATTTAGGGCTTTACAGGTAATAATTAATACATTGAATTCAACCTAGAAACTTACTGGCAGTCAGTGCAAATCCCACAGCACTGGTGTAATGTGCTCCTAATATGAAACTCCATTTCAGTGTAGCCCCATTCTGCTCTAGCAACATGTAGCTCCAGGTAAAGCACATTGCAGCAATCCAGTCTTGAGGTGACAAAGGCCTGGATAACGGTGGCAAGCACAGGCGCTGCCTTCCTCCTTTCCCCAGCGGTGCTCAACTCCTGCTCTGCCCCAGGTCACGCCCCCACTCCACCCCTTCCCCAAAGGTGCTGCTCCACCTCTTCCTGCCCTTACCCCGCCTCTTCCCACCCAGTTCCGCCCCCTCTCCTGAGCATGCCCCATCGGCGGGGCCACCAGCAGGCAGGAGGCACTGGTATGGGGAGAGGGAGGAGCTGGCTGCTGGGGGGTGCTAAGCACTCACAAATTTTTTTCGTGGGTGCTCCAGCTCCGGAGCACCCACTGAGTCGGCACCAAAGGCAGCAAAGTCTGTATCAGACAGAAAAGGTCATACTCTTCTTGTTTGCTGCAGGGAAAAGAAAGAGCTTTTAGCCAGGACTGGATATCCAGCAGTAGTCCAGAATCTACTAGTACCCCTCGATTTTGCACCTGTGTTACAAATGGTAGATACAGTCCTTCAGGGAAGGCTGCCAGTATAATCGTCAGGGCCGGCTCCAAGCACCAGCTAAGGAAGCAGGTGCTTGGGGCAGCCAATCCAAAGGGGCAGCAGTCCGTCCGCTATTGGGGCGGCACGTCCGGTCTTCAGCGGTAATTCGGCGGTGGGTCCCTCAGTCCCTCTCTTCCTCTTTGAGCTGCTGCCGAAATGCTGCTGAAGAGGAAGAGAGGGAGTGCAGGGCCCACCACCGAACTGCCGCCGAAGAATGGAGCGGCGCGATAGAGCTGCCGCCGAAGTGCCGCTGATCGGCTTTTCCCCCCCCCCCCCACCGCTTGGGGCGGCAGAAAACCTGGAGCCGGCCCTGATAATCTTTACTAGCTTTTCAGCTTCCATTAGCTCCTTACCTAGAGAGATAGCTAGCCATAATTCAACCGTCCAAGCCACTGGGTTATTTGTTCCACTGCGTCGCCATGTCAGATGTATAGAAAAGTAGAGTCAGATGTTATCCCCATAATGAACACGGTCCTTCTCTCCTCTTATTCTCTCAGAGGCCTCAAACTCACATCGAACAAGAGAGGTGATAGATAGCTCCCTGTGGTACCCTGCATGAGAATGACTAAGGGGCAGAGTTACAGTTGCTCAGTTAACCCCTCAGGATCAGGAGATGAGCCACTCAAGACTGACTCCGGCCCCCAGTGCTAAGGTCCACGGATATATCAACAAAACATTGTGACCATTGGTATCAAAGACAGGGGACGAATTTAAATGAACTTGCATGTATGTTATAGAATCATAGAATCATAGAATATTAGGGTTGGAAGAGACCTCAGGAGGTCATCTAGTCCAACCCCCTGCTCAAAGCAGGACCAACCCCAACTAAATCATCCCAGCCAAGGCTTTGTCAAGCCGGGCTGTCATAACTATAAAGGGAAGGGTAACAGCCCTCCTGTGTACCATACTATAATCCCTCCTGTCCAGAGACACCAAAATCCTTTTACCTGTAAAGG